>NC_056731.1:1428607729-1428907729 GCF_019279795.1 Protopterus annectens | reverse complement strand
TTATCTTTACTTTTCTCACACTTTTCCCAATAGGTTGTTTTATTTCCACCCTCTTCTTCAGCAATGCCTTCCCCTTCTTCATTACACAAAACATCATACACATTTTGTACTTCAACAGTATAATTAGCCACATTTTTTCAAAGTCTTCTGAGTCAATTACCAAATGCTCATATTTTTTCTGTACATCTTGTTCATTTTCGGTATTTGCAAGTGCATTTTATCAATTATTTTCATTTATATCATTTTCAGTTTTATCACAGCCAAACCAAAAATGCTCAGTGCTAGCACACATTTTAATAATGTCCTGTTCATCCCATGTCTCAACTATCCACACTGCATACATTCATCTACTCTTTAAATTGTCATCAATCGAATGTTCAGTGAACCCAATGAAAACATGTTTTTGTTAGCCCCAAGAAATGTTTTTGTTAATTATGACCACACTTGATAAATGGTTAATTTTCCCATCAATGTTATGCAAACATTTACATCTCATACCCAGCATCAGCAGTAATAAACAGTAGCTTCATTCTCATTTTAAATATTCTGTTTGAACCCATTACTGTGTATTATTTGCAGGTTAACAAAATGACTTGGCATCAAAACTTTCCAAAAACATTTCAGCATCATCCATTGTTGAAACATCACTTATAAAATCGGACTTATTTGCAGTAAAGTCTTTTCCCGTACCTTCACACTGCATACATGAATCATTTGTTGCCTGTAGTGCATCACAATCCTTCAGTACCTTGGTATCCTGTAGAAACACTTATTCTGTCAACTGTAACTATGAAGCTGCCATTTCATGACTCAGTTTCACCTCATCCATCATTTTTGCCAGATCATCACTTTTTAAACCAGTAGGTTGATTGTTGTTTGTTTTTTCATTATTTGATTGCTGCTCACACTGAGAAATAGTCTTCATGCTAATGTTTTACACTCTGTCATCCTTCTCCTCCATTACACACACTCTCTCTCTCTCCCTCTCTGTATTTTCTCTGTGACAACCCAACTGAAAATAGTAAGAGAAGTTTGCCAATGTCCTGGCCAAAATTTCCCCTAGTAGTATAAACACCATCTTAGATCCCCCATGAAAAGAGGCTACTAGCCTAGTGGAACTAACCCAGTTAACAAAAGATAACTAACTAAATAAATAAAATATACATGCATTATGGCTGATGTTATGAATGATGGATTTGGAAACAAGCAAAACAAGGTATATCTTGGAATACACAGACAGACATCGCTAAATGAAAAGAAAGGAACTACTCCTCTATAAAATAATTGCTGAGGCTCGTTCTTAAAGCTTTATAAAGCACTCAAAGCCCCATCTTTTCAAACATGAAACTAGAACTAAACCTATTCAAAGAAAGGCAATCAAAGAAGTACAAATTCTACTTTAGAAGCTAAATGAGGTGTGGGTCCTGTTTAACATTATAGTTTATGCCTCTTGACCAGGCCATTGCTAAAATTGCCTTTAGGTCAGTTCACTTAACTGGTTAACAAGCGGATAGATGGATAAAGTTAGACAGATAGATAGATAGATAGATAGATAGATAGATAGATAGATAGATAGATAGATACAGTTAGGTAGAAGAGTAAATAAAAATCACACAGAGACAATATAGAAGTATTTCAAAAATGGCAGGAAATTTCAGGGAATTGTCAGGAAGCATGTTTACATAAATTGTTAATGATGTTGACAAAGCTTCTCACAATTTTGATATGGGTTTATCATAGGTGAGAAAACTGAATATAGCATTCGGCAACCATAAGAGTGTCTTGGCAAGGATGAATAACTTGAATATGACAGATTATTGTCAAAATATATTTACAGAGTGCAATAAAATATAGACTATAATACGTTGTGTGGTTGAAGTAGTATTGCAACTTTTAGTATGGTGCATATTTAGTAGGATAGATTTGAATACGAAGATGAGGTGACAGCCTGGGCAAAATTTAGATACACTACAAACATAGAGATCTTATATTTTCACAGGTTCAGTTATGTACTAGGCAGTCAGTCTGAAGACCATTATAAGCATAGCCAAAAAAAACTTGATGGTGGCAAGGTTGCTATTCCATTTAACATGTAGTGGAAATTTGTTCCATTAGTGAGGAATACATTGAGATATGAATCTAACGTGCTTTTTGAAATCTGCATGATGAAGCTTTAGTTCCTTTAACTGGGAATCTGTAAAGGAATAGGAGATCAAAGAGAGATGACAAAGGAGTCTATAAAAGACTTAGTAAAGAGAGACAAATGCCAGTCTGTCTTGATAACTAAAGTTTTTATGCCACTGATATTTTAGATGTGAATCTCTGAGGTCTCTTGTGTTTAGTGGCATGTTAACAAATACATCCCAAAAGGTACATTCTGTTCAATAATGGGTCTGATGAGATATGGGTAAAGGAGAATTGAGACTTCTTTGGATGTAGGGGAGATGCCTTTGTAAATTAGATGAGCTATATAGAAGGTTTTCCAAACTACTGTGGAGGCATGATGATCAAACAATAAGGAATTAAAGGCAAGAGACCTAGCTCTCTTACAACACTGCCTGACTGGAGGGTTGTGTCTTATAACTAATGCTTGTAGTATAGAAAGAAAATCTGCTAGTGAGATCCCAAGGAAGTCACTGTTGTTACCAACCTTACTTATTATCTATGCAAAAAGCATCATAAAAGGACTGGAGTTAAATTGTGTACCTTCGTGAATGCCATTAAGATCAATAGCAACATATACAGAAACAGATTGGGTACAATGAAATGGAGCTTGACAAAACTGCAGGAGTTGTCAGTGCGTAACAGATTATAGATAATGTAATGAAGTAGAAAGGGAATACTATATGATGCAACTATAAATAAAAAGTTAAGAGCGATGTAAAACTTTCAATAATAAAAGTAAGATGGAGAGTTGTTAATATCAAATGATTCATATATAAAGAAATATTGTGAGAACCGATAAGCAAGATGAAAGGTACTACATCCTGAGATCCACAAACAGGCACTGCTGGTTGAAAGACTGAATTCATTGTTCCTCTGTGAAAAGAACAGATGGAGGCTTATTTTTTAAACATCTTTACTGAATTATCACTTATGACACAGGCAAACCTACATTTATATAAAAGCAATCAAACCATATTAAAAAGATGACATTTACAAACATTAGACATCACAGATATTATTCTATACAATACAGTCAAAGCAATGTTACATACATTTTATAGTTTCTGCCTGCTCTTAAATATCATTCCTGCTCCAAAACATTTTTCTGGTGTATTTTCCTACAGTTTCCATTTTTTTTCTGTATAATTTGCTCCTACTCTCCTCTAAAGATCCCACTTCCTATTCTTTTATCTCAATATTCACTACTTCAGGTATAGTTGGTTTAAACTTTGATTTCCATTTTCTAGTAATTGCTTTTTTGGCAGATACCAGCATTAATGTTAGATTAGAGCTTATTTTGACCTTGGTATAGACTTCTTGGTTCCTTTCCCTCCAAGGGCATCCTTTGGATGAAGCCATTCAGAGGAAGGCTAAAAAGCAGTACAATACTTTTGCCAAATGCCTTAGAAGGAAAGGGTTAGTGAACCACAGTATGCAAACTGCAAAGGAAATAAGGAAGACCAGATAAGAGCTATGACTGAGGCATGTAAATGTTGCAGAAGGAGAAAGTGAAGTCTAAGAGGGCAGTATCTTTTAAAACAAAGTATATGAGTACAAAAGACTATGCTTTAAAAGTATAGGCGGAAAACTCATGCAGGTAGGAAAAAGTGCTTTTCCATATAAAGGGCTTGGAGTTCATGGGATTGCTTGCTGCAGAAGTTCAAAAGTTTGTTGAATTAACTTTAAATTACTTGTGGCCAAAAACAAGCATAAGTGTATCATGGGGAGGAAAAAGCTGAATATAAATTAATTTGTAAAGACAGCTAAACTATGAACTACTGTGAAATGCAAAGGTATTCAGCTCAGAATACTCCAACTTCTCTTCCAGTCTAAGTATCTGTGTGTTAACCATTTTATAGGTGAAAGTATGTTCTGGAACAATGCTTAAAAATGAGCATGGAATGTGTCATGAACAATCTTCTGAAATAAAATGATTTGATTTGCGGACTACAAGAAAGGACCAGTTAGCAAATGTGTTTGTGACTAGAAAAGCTGGTTAATAATAATATGAATAACAATAATAATAATAATAATAATAATAATAATAATAATAATAATAATATGCATTAAGCAATGTGTACCTAAGAAAATGACAGAGAAGTTTATATAGTACTTATGCTATGTTTTCTTTAGATGCTATATTAAGAATTAAAACAATAAAAGACTAAGACATTACAAGTTGATTACTAGTAGAGGAATATTTGTTTGACAGATATAATGATTAAAAACCATGCTTTCTTTGAATATGTAATACTTTTATTGACTAGCGTATGCCTAAATTATTTCACATAAAAATAATTATTTTACTCAGCACCATATAGTTCGCTGATTTTTAGGACATTTTGTATGTACTAATAAGTATTCATTGCAGAAAGTTTATAAATACTAATTGCATCTTTAAAGCACAGCAAGGAATAATTCTGTTTACTTTTTTTACTTACTAAAGCCATTTAGTAGCTAATTAGAGCTAGTTTGTGAAGTATTCCAGTATTTCAGGTACATAAATAAACAATGATCTGGCTCTGTTACTTCTCAAAGACTGCTATAAATGGGTGAACAGGGAAAACTATGTTGTAACAAAATGATTTTACTGACTAACTGAATTATGTATGGTCTTTAGGAAACATTTATATTAATTACTTCATAGCTAAAAGGTTTGCAGTGGTGTGCCCTCTTGAGCATGAAGAAACTGTTTAAAAGCTGTTATGACTAATCAGAGATTAGCCTTTTCTGGGTCTATTAACTTTGCTAAATAACCTTGAAATGCAACCAAGTCACGATTATTTTTTAATTAGAACAAGAAGCATGCCTTGTTACTTGTCTTACTGATTTAAAGGGCAATGGAAATAGCTAGTTAAAAAAATTCAGTTTTCCAACAGGAGCTTGAAAATGAAACTCCATTTCCCATTTACCACTGTGCATGGTACTGTTCATATTTCTTTATTGCCATGTATCATTAGTAGGACTTTATTTTTGATGGCAAATGAATGGGTGTTGATATGGCTCTTCAAAAAGGAGAAGCCAAATCAGGTGCAGTGTGCCTAGAAATTAAGTACATGACATTAACTGAAGCTTCAAATCTCATCCAGTCGTCAGATTTTTGTATGTGTAGTTCCTTAAACCAGTTTTTATGTATATTTTATTAACATAGATCAAGAATTCCATGTTCTGGATATCAACATGTTGCTTATATTAAAGATTTGACTTCAGCCAATACATATATCTACTGTTAGCAAGTAAACACAAATGAGTTGTTCTCCATCGTAATCACAACAGTAAGTAAAGGGATAGTACTTCTCCTCTGTCTTTCCAGGATGCCTGTTTTATCTTCCGATAGTAAGTGCATAATATGTAAGATTCAAACCTTACACATAATTTGGAAGAAGGTGCTCTAGAGGATATTATCAATGGCATGACTGTTGTAAGCCATGCATAAATACTAGGCAGAGAACATGGCAAATCTATATCATATAATTCCCCTTTAATGAGAATGTTCCTTTCCTGTTTGGAAAAGTAACTTTTTTTAGATGTAGCTGCCTTGTCTTTCACTTCAGAAATGCTTTATTATGTAGTGCAGGGACCAAAACTAGAGCATAAATACATATATAACTACACAGGCTATGATTAGGACCATTTAGCTTCCTTCCAGGTGTTCAGGGGGAAACCTGCTCTTTGTCAGAAGCCAGTTTAATCAATGATCAGAATGTCATCAACAGATAATCACCAGTATGTTGGGATTATACCTCAACATCTTAGTGCAAAAAATCTGGACAAAGCCATAGGATTGGGGAAGGACAAAGGTCTGAAATCAGGGACATGTTTTAATTATTCCACTTGTACATTTAGAAAGTTGCTGGAATAACAGTTTTTGCATTGGTGCATATTTTCTGAAGGATATAAAGTCTGAAACTTAAACTTTTTTTATTATTTAGTGACACAAATCCCCTATGACTTACCTGAAAACCAGAAATTTATAAGGAACAGACCAAAAATAAGAGGCAACAATCTGGAAAGTTGCAATGTGGTTAGACTCTGATATAGTAAGAATGTGAGTGATTTATTTTAATCACTTTCTTCCTCTTCTCCACATTTCTGCAAATTTAGAGGTGGTATATGTATAATTTGGGAGTGGGGGGCTTGCCCCTTCATGAGTGGGCATAGGTGGGCTTGTTATGCTGCAAAAATAAAATGTGATTTGCTACCTTTATAAAGTTTTACTGCTTTGAGTAGTGACTGTCCAAAGTTTTTGATATTTGAGGTCAAATAAACCACATGTTGATTAATAGTTTAGTGTGAATAATTTCATCTCATTTAATCTCATGATACATTCTGTGCAAATATCGTGTTCCTTATTGAATATATTGTATGTAGTGTTACATCTTCTGATTATGTTTTTTTGATGTTTCTTGCTTTTGGATAGATACAGTGGATATAAAAAGTATACACACCCCTGTTAAAATGCCGGGTTTTTGTGATATAAAAAAATGAGATCACAGTAAATCATTTCAAAATTTTTCCCACCTTTAATGTGACCTATAACCTGTTCAATTCAATTGAAAAACAAACAAATCTGTTAGGGGAAAAAATATAAAAAATAAAAAACATACAATACTCTGGTTGCATACGTGTGCACACCCTTAAACTAATACTTTGTTGTGTGTGCACACCCTTAAACTAATAGTTTGTTGAAGCACCTTTTGATTTAATTACAGCATTCAATCTTCTTGGGTACACACCTGCCATCAATTAAAGAGACTCTGATTAACCCCAAATAAAGTTTATCTGTGGGAGGCTGGCACAATAGTTAAGGTGTTTACCTAAGAGATGCAAGGTGCAGGGTTTGATTCTCACATGGGGTAATTGGCTAGGCTTAAAATGGCCCACAAGGGCGGTTAGCCTAGTACTAATCTATGAACCTATGAACCTATTTACTCAGTTGCCTGCTACAGCACAAGTCATGGTTAACAGAGACCTTACAAAGCATCAAAGGGGATCTCATTTTTGAAGGGTATCAGTCAGGAGAAGGGTGCAAAAACATTTCCACAGCACTGGATATACCATGGAACACAGTGACGACAGTCATCAAAAAGTGGAGAAAATATCGGACAACAGTGACATTTTAAAGAACTGGATGTCCTTCCAAAATTGATGAAAAGACAAAATGAAAATTGGTCAGGGAGGGTGCCAAGAGACCTACAGCAACACTGAAGGAGCTGCAGGAATTTCTGGCAAGTACTGGTTGTGTACTACATGTGACAATAGTCTCCCGTATTCTCCATATGTCTGGACTATGGGGTAGGGTTGCAAGACGGAAGCCTTTTCTTACACAGAAAAGCATCTAGGACCGGCTAAAATTTGCAAAACAATACATCAAGTATCCCAAAAGCATGTTGGAAAATGTGTTATGGTCTGATGAGACCAAGGTAGAACTTTTTTGGCCACAATTCCAAAAGGTATGTTTGGCACAAAAAACAACACTTCACATCACCAAAAGAACACCATCCCCACAGTGAAGCATGGTGGTGGCAGTATCATGCTTTGGGGTTGCTTTTCTTCAGCTGGAACTGGAGCTTTAGTCAAGATGGAGGGAATTATGAGCAGTTCCAAATACCAGTCACTTCTGGCCCAAAACCTTCAGGCATCTGCTAGAAAGTTGAAGATGAAGAGGAATTTCACCTTTCTGCATGTCAATGACCCCAAGCTTACATCCAAATCAACAAAAGAATGGCTTCACCATAAGAAAATTAAAGATTTGGAATGGCCCAGCCAGAGCCCAAGCCTAAATCCAATAGAAAATGTGTGGTGTAATCTGAAGAGGGCTGTGCACAAGAGATGCTCTCACAATCTGACAGATTTGGAGCACTTCTGTAAGGAAGAGTGAGCAAATACTGTCAAGTCAAGATGTGCCATGCTGATAGACTCCCACCAAAGAAGACTGAATGCTGTAATTAAATCAAAAGGTGCTTCAACAAAGTATTAGTTTAAGGGTGTCCACATGCAACAAAGTATTAGTTTAAGGGTGTGCATGCTTATGCAACCAGGATATTGTATGTTTTTCATTTTTTATATTTTCCCCTAACAAATCTGTTTGTTTTTCAATTGAATTGTACAGGTTATAGGTCACATTAAAGTTGGGAAAAGTTTTGAAATGATTTATTGTGGTCTCTTTTTTTTATATCACAAAACCTGGCATTTTAACAGAGGTGTGTACACTTTTTACATCCACTGTATAAAGTTTTGGACTACCAATCCATTCTGGCTTGCTGTTGCAGAAAAGTGTTACTGATAGGGTGTAGGAACTTAGTTTGCAGGGTGCCTACTCATTCCATGCAGTTGTCCAACCATGGAGCTAAAATATTTAACAAAGGAGATATAGGCATCTATAAAAAAAAATAATTCTGTGTTTCTAACATTATATTTCTGGTGTTCAATATTTGTGTCAATAATGTGAATTTACTAGAGTTGTAAATAAGCTGGGAACTATTTTTTTCTTTATAACTAGGATATTGTGGCAGTTGTAAATCATAGCATGTGCATGTGCCTTTAAGAAGCAGTTCCAGATGTAAGCATGTGCATATAAATAGTGAGCATGTGCAGGTAGCAGTGCCATTTTGATAGAACAGCCAGAGTGTTAACATCTATGAGTTTGGTAGTCAGTCTTTTTATAAGTTTATTTAAGTTTAAGCTACAAAGCCTCAATCCTGATGTTTGTGTGTAATAACTCTGCTTGAACTGAACCCTTGAATGCTTGTCTGTTTTATCCTGACCAGACAAGCAACATGGTATCAGAACCAGGATTAAGAGCAACTTCTTCAAGCCATGAGGTGCAGAGTTGAAGGTGAAGGCAGATTGAGCTGGTTGAGTGACACAGAGCTCAGACAAGAAAAAAGGTCTGGAAATGAACTTAAGGTAAAAAAAAAAAAAACTGCACAAATTATTTATTTGGCAAAGAAAATGAAATAGAGCATTTATAAGGCACAAAACATATCAAACAAGTAGCACAAAACATATTAATCAAATGAAAGGCGCAAAACACATCATGAATTAAACAAAATGTTTGAAACCATGATATTTGATAAAACTAGCAGCGATATTCATGAGGGGCTCAGAATTACCCTTGGCTTGCATAACGAGCATGATTAGAGTAAAACAGGCACAACAAAAGTATAATGAACATGATAAGAGATTAAAAGGGCATAACAAGTACAATAAAAGGGCAGAATAAGCTTAACAAGCAAGGCAACTGCATGTTTTTTAGTAAAAGACCATGTCTGGGCACAAAGTACTATTTCGCATTGACAGAAGCCTTTCAAAGCATAACATGAGTTGTTCAAAGTATCTCAGAGTGCACAAAGTGTTGGCAGAGTGTGTGCTTTATTATGGTGCTATTATTTCAAAGAGTTTGCTGTGTGCAAAGTAGAGTTATATTGCAAAGTGCAGTCAGACTAGAGCCATTTTGAAAAGTTTCTTGTGCTGTGTGCATTTATTCACCAAGTGCCACACTGTAGAGTTATTTGACAAAAGTGCAGCCATTTTGAAGGGTTCTTGTGCCGTGTACAGTTTATTTGCAAAGTGCATTCATTTCGAAGTATTTCTTTCTCAGAGCTTTTTCCATTATGTACAGTTTATTTGCAAAGTACAGTCATTTTGAAGTATTTCTTACACTGATGAGTGGTTTCAGAAAGTACAGTGATTTCAGAATGTTCTTGTGCTATGAAGACATATTTGGCAAAGTGCAGTTATTTCAAAGAGTTTGTTGTGCTATTTGGCATAATTGCAAGTACTGGCATAAAGTTCTGGCATATATATTTATGTGTGTATGTTCATACATAATGTCAAGCACCTTCACTACTGTGTGTTGCTATGGCAGAGGCATTTTTCAGACCAAGTCCTCTTGCGTTTGATCAAAATATAGCAGAGAATTGGAGAGTATTCGAGCAGGAATACAATATTTTCATACAAGCAGATTTTTCTGACAAATATGCACATACAAGGACATTACTTTTGCTTAACTTAGCTGGGTCAGAGATCAGTGAAAGAAAGCAATCATTTGTGTATGCCCCAGAGGTATATGTAGGAGAGGGGGAAAACTGCCATGTTGTGGTACCAGCTGAATCAAGGAAGGACCCTGAGTGCTTAAAATGTAAATTTAGAGAAATGTGCAACCCCTAGACAAATGTTGCATTAGAGAGGCACTTATTTTATATAAGAGACAAAAAGCCAAGTGAAACTTTTGCAGCTTATATCACTGACTTGAGAAACAAAACCAAAACATGCCAATTTGGTGAATTAAAAGCTGAATTAATAAAGGACAGGCTTGTGTATCATGTTAATAGTGCTGCAGTGAGAAAGATTTTGCTTCATGACAGTGATTTAACATTAATTAAAGCTAAAGATTTGTCAAATCCATGAGCTCACAGAAAGGCACACAAGCATGTTTGCAAGTGATAAGAGCATGGTTTCAGCAACCTCTAGAACAAACGTAGACAGCATGCAGCACATGGCAAGCAGAAACAGGCCTAAGCACATGGCAGCTGCAACACCTGCAGGTCTGACATGGAAAACGTGTTCCTTTCTAGTAAGTTCCAAGACTAGCTCAGTAAAAAGGGCATGCTCAGTAGAGTATAAAAGAGAGTCAGCCAATCATGAGTCTAAAACAGAGAAATGCTTAGCATTTGGTCAGCAATGCCACAAGTGTAAAAAATTGAATAATTTTCAAAAGTTTTGTAAATCAAGCAAACCTCATTCAGTTATTAAGCAAGTTGCTCATGTAGAAAGCTGCAACCCTGCATTTTATGTAGATGGTGTGTCAGTGGTTGGTGAAAAAGTTAATGCAGTAGATTTGTTGGCAAAGAATGAAGTATTTTGTACTGTCTTGATCAAGCGTAAGCCCACTGAGGTCAAAGTAGACACTGGTTCAAAGTGTAATGTAATGTCAACAAACATTTGCTAAAGTGAGAGCTGGTGAGCAACTTAATTTGACCAATTGTTTGAAGCTTGTTGCTTATGGAGGTAAAGAGATTTAAACCAAAGGCTCAGTAGTGCTTTCATGTTATTTAGCTGGGAACAGTTACGCCTTTCAATTTTATGTAATACAAAGACCTGTGCAGTCATTATTAGGTCTCAGAGACAGTTTGAGAATGAAACTGCTTTCTTTTACACAGAAGTACATCATGTAAGCACATGTCCCAGTTCCAGCTTTAGTGACACTATTTTCTTAGAGTATGCTGATATTTTTGACAACAAGCTAGGCAAACTTCCAGTTGTGTACTCCATGAAAGTAGACCCAGAGGTCAGTCCAGTGTTCAGTCCAGCAAGAAGAGTTCCAATAGCTATACAGAACAATGTCAAGGTCCAGTTAGACAAAATGGTGTAGCAAGGTGTGATTTGTCCAGCTGCAGAACCAACAGAGTGGGTGTCTTCCATGGTAGCTGCTCATTAGAAAATTCAGATGAGATCAGAATATGCACTGACCGAAGAGACTTGAACAAGGCATTAAAAAGACCTCAACATCCTATGCATACAATAAAGGAAATTGACACCCTCCTGCCAAATGCCACCTTTTTTCTATCTTAGATGCAAAAAGTTAATTTTGGCAAGTAATGCTTGATCGTAAATCTTCACTACTGATTACATTCAGTACCCCATTTTGTAGATAAAGATTCCTCAGGATGTCTTTTGGAATACATTTTGCCAGTTAAGTCTTTCAGTGTGCAATGGAGCAAATTTTTGCAGGCTACTTCTGTGCAATAATAGTTGATAATTTACTGGTTGGAGATAATGGTGAAGCAGAGCATGACAGAAACCCCAGGAAAGTTCTGGACAGAGACTATGAAATAAATTTAAAGCTCAATCCTTTGACATGCAAATTCAGATTACCAGAAGTTACTCATGTAGGTCATTTATTTACCAGTACAGGCTTATGACCAGATCCTTCCAAACAAGCATCCATTCTACAGATGTCAGCTCCAGATAATATTCAAGCCTTACAGCATTTTCTTGGTATGGTTAACTATTTGGGCAAATTTATCCCTGATTTTAGTGAGTTATCAGCACCTTTAATAGAGCTGACATTCAAAAATGCTGCCTGGTCATTGTTAGAACAACGCCAGAGAGCATTTGATAACCTCAAACAGCAAATTGCTAACCCGCCTACATTAAGATACTATGATGTCCATAAACCAAAAGCTCTTTCCAGTGATGCTTCAAAGTTTGGTCTTGGTGTAGTTATTCTTCAAGAGGGCAGACCTGTTGCCTATGCATCTAGAACTCTTACCCAAACTAAGATGCAGTTGGCTCAAATTGAGAAGGAGCGTTTGGTAATTGTGTTCTCATGTTTGAAGTTCCATGATTATATTTATGCTGAGCTATCCAGACAGAAACTGACCATCAGCCTCTAGTCACTATTTTAAAGAAGCCTATGCATTCAGCTCCAGCAAGACTACAAAGAATGATGCTCAAATTGCAAAAGTATAATTTCAAAATGGTCTATACAAAAGGCGAACCTCTTTATCTGGCTGATACATTATCCAGATTGCCCAGAAATTCCACAAAACAGCTTCTTGCAGAGAATATTGACTTTGATGTCTGGATGTGTGTGATTTTACTAGCACAAGACTTGATGAGCTAAAAGATCATCCAAAGACTGATCTAATTTTGTAAAAGCTCAACCACTTCATCAATGTAGTATGGCCATCAAAGCAATCCTGTGTACAACCAGAAGTACAACCTTATTTTCCATACAGAGATGAGATGCTGATGAAAGATGGTATAATTTTCAAAGGACTGGAAGTTATTGTTCCTACTTCCTTACATTGTATATACATACATTCGAATTTTGCATTGTGGCCACCCAGGTTCCTATTCTACCAAAAGACTAGTATTTTGGCCTTCTCTATCAAAAGACATTGATAAAGCATTTTCTTCTTGTTCAGTGTACAACAGATCTAAGATGCATTTGCAAAAAGAGCCACTTCAGCTAAGCCAACTACCTTGGTCAACAGTAGTAACTGACATATTTGAGTGGAACAATCAGCATTATTTAGTGTTGGTAGACTCTTATTTGAACTGGTTTGAAATCAATTTGCTACCTGACCTAACACCAAGTGCTGTTATTACAAAGATGAAACATAATTTCTCAGTTCTTGGTAGTCCACACAAAGTTATTTCTGACAACAGTTCTCAGTTTACCAGTCAATTGCTTCAGAGATTTGCAAAAGAGTGGGACTTTATTCATGTTACTAGTAGTCTTGAATACCCACAGTCAAACGGCATTGCTGAACATGCAGTACAGAGTGCAAAGCAATTACTGGAGAGGTCAAAGTGAGACAATACTGGAATCTTTTTGAATTTACTTAATCTTAGAAATATATCCCGTGACACCCTACTTGGCTCGCCTGCTCAGAGACTTCTATCTACGCAAACCAGAACAACCTTGCCTATCAGTTCTAGTTTGTTGGTGCCTAATGCTAAAAACAACAGAGCAATCAAAGCCTAACTTTTTAAGAAGTGTTCTTCTCACAAGTCCAGCTATGATAAAATGAGCATATTTCTTCATCCGTTAAAAGAAGGAGGAGTGATGATGCAAACGGTGAAAGGCTTTGATTGAATTGGTCAAGTGAGAGGAATATCTGCCGAGCCAAGATCCTACTTAGTGGAATCTGAGGGTATAGAATACAGTAGAAACTGCAGACATCTTCTTCCTGTACCAGAAATGATATTGCAGCATCGTACCTGTGATGCATACGCTAGATCTCATAGCAATCCTGACAATATTCATACCAAGGAACATCTATCAGTATCCTTTCCCATTCCAGACGATGTCCTGTTTGTTCCCAAAGTTGAACATTCCTTGAAGACAGTTCTCATTGCTAGATCCAATTCTGACTTTTACATTACACGATCAGGTCGTATTTCCAGACCTAGTGTAAAATACACAGCAGCCCGTAAATTATTGTTTATAAGTGTCTGATTTTGTATGATTGCATTGCAAAAAATTAAGTCTAAACAGTCACCAGTAAATACTCACACACCACAAAATACTGAGAACCAAAGTGGAAGCGGTACTATAAAGGCTGTCTTCCGAAATCAACACACCTCCAATAACTCCACCAAATGTTGCAAAGCTCAAAACACTGTCAATTCACCGATGTTTGTAAAAAAAATTTAATGACAATCCAAAAGAAAAAAAAAAATAAAAAACTAAAACTTATATAATACCCATAGTTCCATTGATTGAATAAATGAATAATTGTTAATTCCAATTAATTAAGTATGGTTAAATAAATTAAACATTTTTATGTTTTCCTATTTATATCTGCATTGAATATTTCATCCTATCAATATATAAATATACAAATGTATTATATATTAAACTTCAATCAATTGAAATAGTGTGAAGGTTAAAAAAAAATACACCACTATTTGTTGTAGTAAGTGTTATAATCATAATGAAAGGAAAAAAATGTTGAATTTTTATATATTTTATTTGTATTATTATTATTATATTTTAATCTCTCTTGGGGTTCAGCTAAAATCTTGAGGGGGCAGGTGTGGAGGCATCCATCTTTAATTGCCAAATCATTTCCCTGTGTATTCTATCTTGTCTCCCAATCTGAATGTCTGTACAATGCATTATTCACATCCTTTTTGTTGATATCTCTCATGTTGTATATATATTTCCTTAAATGTCTAACTGTGTTACCTACTACAAAAAATTACAGTATTTATTACACAAATGCTATTTCAGGGTCATCCCTAAACTCGATCCACACACTTTTTGTGTCTGCAATGAATGAACACTGGGAACATCTCCACATCTAAATGTGTACATTCTATTGGGATACAGTTCACATAAACCTGTATTTTTTTTTTTCTCAAAATATTCTTTAAATTTTGATTCCTTCTATAACTATAAGTAAGTCTATCTTGAAAACTGTCACTCTGGTGGGCATAATTGTTCAAATTATTCGTATTCTGGCCAACCCCTATGGTATTGTTTAGATCTTCTCTATATAGTAGAGGTCTATAATATGTTTCTCTTTTTTCAATTACATACTGTTTCACCTTTGTGATGAGATCCACTGGGTATCCCCTCTGCTGAAACATTTTTTGTAGGTTATCCATCTCTAAAAGAAAATCATCTCTTTCTGATATCATCCTTGCAATTCTTATCATTTGGCCCTTAACAATGTTCTTTTTAATAATTCAGGGTGATCGCTATCAAAATGTAAGTAAGTGTTAGAGTGGTACTTTTTCCTGTAAATCATTGATTTATACTTACTAGTCACATAATTCTTTTGCAACTTGATGTCCAAAAAATTGATTTCGTGTTTATTAATATCATGTGTGAACTTTAAAAAAATAGTAGTGTTGTTAATATACAATATAAAGTCTTCTATAAGTGTTTCAGGTCCATTCCATACAATTCTCCCAATATAACATGACAATGTTTGCATATAAACCATAGCAACTCCTTGTTTTTGGTGGTACACTTCACCTTGAAAGAATATGTAGTTGTTTTTTAACACTAAGTCCACACTTTCCAATATCAACCTAAATTCATCATTTGTCACTAAGTTCATTTCCAATACCATTTCTTCGAACCATTCCATACCAACGCAGTGTGGTATTGAATATACTCTCCCAGTTATATGGATCTTTAATCAACCAATATATGTGTATATTTTGTATAAAAGTTCTTTAATTTAGTATCAACATATATGGCAAAGGGTTGGGTCTTAGATCTACTAAATAGGAAAACATGTTTAATTTATTTAACCATACTTAATTAATTGGAATTAACAATTATTCAGTTATTCAATCAATGGAACTATGGGTATTATATAAGGACTTTACACCACTTGAAGCATTGATTCTGATAAGGTCTCCAGTGGGAGATGAAAGCGCTAAATCCCTTTTTTGGTTTCTGTACAATATTCAGCAATTCTAGTTTTTTATCGAATTTTTCTAGTGGAATTGTCAATAAAAGTATTTTATACAACATCGGTGAATTGACAGTGTTTTGAGCTTTGCAACATTTGGTGGAGTTATTGGAGGTGTGTTGATTTCAGAAGACAGCCTTTAAAAATTAATTCTGTATAGTTGAATGTCAAAAGATCATTTCTGTAAATTGCATGTCATTGAATACTGTAATTTAGTATATGGAGTATTTCTCAAAGAGGACAGATGTAGATCAGAGCATGTGTATGTACCTTTAAGAAGCATTTCTAGATGTAAGCACATGCATATAAATAGTGAGCACTTGCCGGCAGCAGTGCCATTTTGAGAGAACAGCCAGAGTGTTAACATGTATGAGTGTGGTGGTCAGTCTGTTTATAAGTTTATTTAAGTTTGTTACAAAGTCTCATTCCTGATGTGTTTGTGTGTAATAAATCTGCTTGAACTGAACCCACAAATGTTTGTCTGTTTTATCCTGACCAGACAAGCAACAATGGTAAAAGACTGCTAGAAATTATTTATGCTTAACTGCAATGTATAACCTGATAGGTATTGCAGCTATGGGATGGATATAATAAAAAGTGTATGAGGCAGCATAGCTATCTAATCACCTTTAGCTTCCAGCTAATAGAATTCACTGTCATAGATTCAGAGGTTGTTATTAGACTAACTACTCTAGGGCCCTTACAAATCTAGCCATGCACCCTAACCTATTTGGGTCCTGAGTATCCTGAACATCTATATGGGGGGTGTTAGTAGGGAGAAAACTAAGGATTTGTAGGAGGTGTGCAAGTACAAATGATGCTTTTCTTACTGACAGCCTCTGTCCATAAGGGACATGTGAGGTACACTGGAGGTAAATTTAAGATTTCCCCATCCATTTGTCAAGGTTTTGTTCAAATAGTGTCATCCAATGCTTTCTTCTTATCGCATTTTGCAATACATTTCTTTTAAAATGTTTACACTTTAAAGTGCTATTTAGAGTTAAATGCTTATACAACAAAAATAAAATTATTTAATTAGTTGAGCACATTATGATAAGGAAGATATTTCCCTTGGTAAATACTGATAAACGAGATTTGCCTTAACAAATTATAGCAGTGTTTGTATCATATTTATTTGTTTCTCCATTACAGAGACTCAATGGGATGCCCCATTTCCCCTTTATCATTTCTCATATATTTCCAACCCTAACCATATTGTTGACTAAACAAGACTTGATTTATAGAAACCAAAGCAAAAGTATTAAAACAAAGTTCTGAATACTATGCATTAAAAGGGTCTATATTAAATTATCAAAAGCTCCATGAATGAACAGCATTTCATTGAACATGCCATTCATCAATTTCTGCTCTTGTGGGGGGCTCTGCCCCTCCCCCCCGTGAATTATATATATCAACTCCAAGATCGCACTACAGTGAGGAAAGGGCAAATTTCCCAATCCTCCCTGTATCACGATCTCAATATGAACAGTTTGGTGAATGGCATGTTCGATGAAAGAGCACCAAAAATGCCGTTCGCTGAACAATTTAATATGGACCCGCATTAAAAAGCTGCTTCCAGTAACTTTACAGCTTAGTCTGGGAACTCCTTTTCATTTCATACTTCCTGATATGAATGTGTTGTGTGTTTGCCAAGCTGCAGTTCGTAACTGATTTATTGTGTAGCACAGCTCATTATTTAAAGCTGAGTATCTAGAACAGGAATATTGGGATAAAGTGTAATTATATTTAGGGTTGCAAGTAAACCAGCAACCAGGCAGCTGTAAAAATATCCTTAATCAAATAATCAAACTTTGAGTACCTTAAATTTTTAATCAAAGGAAGACATGAAATTAATTTAACATCTGACATTATTTTTATGGACTCAGATAAAGTCCACAAACTAAAAACCAAGTTGTTAAAATATTCATAAGACAGAAGATAATCACGGGTTTGTTTGGTACATCTGCATCTACCATTAATTATGGACCTTTCAGAAAAAAAGATATATGATAATTCCATTGTACCAGGGATACATCTAATCCATTGAACACAGAGGAGTAGCCAGGTAGCCAAGAGTTTTGGTATCATGCAAAAGTTTCCAGAACACAGACTGGCCATGTACAGAAAAACAGAAGACTGTTTGGAAAGTTAATTTGGGGAGACAGAAAGAAAGCAAGGATGCAGCCACTAGATAGATCACATATGAGAAGACATGCGACATAATTGTCAAATAAGTTTGGAGAGTAGCACTGGACTGAGAGAGGTTATGACTGTTGACACCCCAACACTATGTAGAAAACGGGAGAAAGTGGGTTGATGATGATGGTGATGACACTAGGAATATATCTTCCTCCAACTGTAGTCCCTCTCAACAAATACCCAAACAGTGCATGCTTATGTGATGTATACCAATTTATTACCAGTGGTAACTGGTGAAGTCAAAGCAAGGGTGGGAGCTGCAGGATGCAAATGAATGATCAGGACTAATTGGAAAGGTGTGGGTCTCTATTATGACCGGTCAATGACCATCACCCATGAACAAACAACAGATGCTGTTAGTTACTTTTATCAATGGACTGCCTTAATACCCACACAGTATAGACCTTTTGTGGACTATATACTCTCAGTATAGTATCTAAGTGCATGGTGCATGCAAAAATCAGAAAAAAAGGATTGTAGATAGATGGTCGGATATATTTCAGTTGTCTGATTGCAACTAACAAGGTCAGCAACTGGTGAAATGAAGCCCTTGGTGAAGGGGTATATGCTTCCATGTTGCACACTTGTCCTACCAGCACCTCTTCAGTGCCCTTCCCCTGTTTCCCCCATTGTGACCCAGTTCCATACAGATACACTAGTTCTTATTTTTTCGCACATTATCTTAAGTTTTTAGCTTTTTCCTCCATCCTTTTAAGACACTGTAATTTCCCAAAACTTCCCTACAGTAAGTGTGGCAGAAGTAACAGAATTAAGCTGAGGGCCACTTGGTCAACAGATGTCTTCAAAGGTTCATAGGATGACACTAGGATACTGGCCCGGAGGCACTTACAAGCCTAGCAAAAAATTTTGCCCATGTTCCCACAAAGTCAACACCTGTTTCCCCTGTCCAGCAGGGACACAGGTGGTATCCCAGGGGTGTATTTTCTGTTTCCCATCCATTTGGCCAGATTCCTCTTAAAAAAGCTAGTGAGGTACTCTGCTTGACATGGAAAGGGAGTCTATTCCACAGATGGGGGAGTCTTTGGGACACAAATCTATCCCTTCAACAAGTTCTATTAATATCACAGACCAGATTGAGGCCTTGTGTGTGTGTTATGTGAGTGGAGTTTGACTTACAGATATGCAACAACTCCATCAAGGATGGGTCTGAGATGGCCTTGTATGCCAAACATAGGTCACTTCTGAGCAGTCTGTATGAGACTAATTAGAGGGACAAGGCTTTTAGCCTGCATAGGATAGGTGTTTGAGATCCTGGATTTTCCTGGTCAGGAACATCTGTGGTCTCTCCAGCTGCTGCATGTGCTTGGCATGGTGCATGCTGAAGGGGGCAGTGTACTCAATAATGGGTGTAATAAGGGAGGAGTACAGGAATGTTATGACCTCCTTGTTCCTCAATGAAATACCCTTACTTATGAGCTAGGCCATGTAGAAAGCCTTTCATACAATGGTGGCAACATGGTGGTCAAAAGTCAGGTTGCTATCAAACTGGGAGCCCAAGTCCCTCATGACTGATTGCATGCTTAGTACATTGTCATTAATGTGATAATTAGTGGGGACACCATTTTCCCCAAAGGGGATAATGATGCATTACTTGGCATTCAGTTTGATGCCAAGCTTCTGGCATCAGTCATTGGTTTGGGTAAGGCCCTTTTGGAGGATGTTCACATCACTAGCGGAATTTAAAACAGCACCCAGCTTGCAGTCATCTGCAAACTTGGTCAGCCACAAATCATTGGTTTTGACTTGCACCTCAGAAAAGTATATCCGAAAGAGAAGAAGCCCCAATACCGAACCTTGGGGTGCACCGCTCTTTAAGGGTCGACTACTAGAGGTGGCTTCATCTATTTTGACTGAGTGAGTTCTATCAGTTAGCCAGTTATCTCCCCATCTGGTAACATATGGGTTGATGCCTAGTTGGGAGAGTATGGGTTCTATGTTCTTTGAGGTGCAACATAGTGTTTTTTTCTTTTTCTTTTTTATTCACAAACCTTAGATTCAATGATGGCTTAAACAAAAAATCATTATTAAGGAAAGATGTTTTCTCATTTTTTTTTTTCTTTCAAGGAAAAAATTGTTGAATGTAAAGCTTAATGCTTAAAGCTAAATAAATAGTAGTTCCCAATTAAATGAAATGACGAATGCTTGCAATGGTATTCAAATTCTACATGGGAAAGTTGTCTGATGCCTCCCCCTCCAAAAAGACTGCTACCTTCTGAGTACTTCTATAATGTTAGACTGGAAGGAAAGTAAATGCACAGATGGCCACAGGTATACATTATCAACTGAGGGTCTAGGGGAGGAAACGAGAGTCTCTGGATAAAACTCATACTGAGATAAGGTATTACATGCAGACCCCACAAAGAAGAAATTGCAGCCAAAAGTACAACCACAAAACCAAGCCCTGTGAGATAACAATGCTGCTTTCTGTTCCACTGTTTTAATGACCAGTTGCTGTCACATCTTGCCCACATGAGCACCTACAGTCAATTATTGCACACAATGCTATTTGTGATGGAAAATAAAAGAAAACTATTATCAACTTTCTCTTTTACATATACTACAACCCCCACACACACAGATAATATTCATTGCAGCCCATGATAATCAATTATACTTTATTAACCATGCACACTTCAGACATCTGACTGTGTTAAAAGCATCCACAGTAAAGTATTCCAGATGAGTTCACATATATACACAATAGTTCTTCAGAGGCAAAATAGTGACTGCTTAACTTGACCAAATGACAACAGGGTTAACCAGTCAGCTGTATCTAACAACCTCTGTATCCAGAACTAAACACAAATGTATTTACTGTGTAAATTTTCACAATAATTTATTTTAACTACTTACACACATTCATGTGTGCACAAACACACAGAAACTCACTCAGATACAAGTGCACATGTGCACACACACACACACACACACACACACACACAAACACACACACACACGCACACATCAGTTACAGCAAATTCTATGGCTGTGTACACTTCAGATATCTGACTGGGATCAAATGAAAGCATAAATATTTAAATAAAAAACAAAACTAGGCAGCAAGCTATTATCTGCTTAAACATTCTTTCAGTTTTACCAATATAGTAGCCTTGGCAACATTGGCATATTTATTAATATTAATTATCTTGAATTTGACAGAGTGCAATTTTTTGACGGTAGATATAAAAGATCTGTATACCGTCATACCTCACTAGGTTGGCACTGAATGGGTTAGTGAATTCCTATTTTTGAAAGGGATGGACCAGCAAGAGATAAATGTAATTGCATCCTTGTTAGACCTAGTTTTGAATAACAACATTATGCTTTTTGACAAAGAATATTTTTTGCAAAAAACTGGGGTAGCCATGAGCTCCCCATGAGGAGGCAGTTTTGCAAATTCAGTCATGGCATTTTGGGAAAGACATTTCCTATTTCAGAACCCCATTTTTAAGGAAAATGTAAAATGGTACACTAGATATCAGGACGACATGTTTTTTTATGTAGAAAGGAAGTCTAGATTTAGTAACAACTTTTATTAATGAAATCTCCAAATTCATAGACTTCCTTGATTTCACTTTTGAGTTTAACACAGACTCCATTAATTTTCTGGGCATGTCACTATCTAAAGATAGATACAACAATAGATTAAGGCTAGTATTTTCAGGAAACCTACTTGCTCAAACACTTTTCTACACTTTAGTAGTAGTCACCCATTCCACCAGAAAAGGGTGGTTATTAAGGGCCAACTGGTTAGGGCAGCCAGAATGGTCTCATCAGAGACTGACTTTCTGTTTGAATGCAACCCATTGAAAGTTATGTTTCATGAAAGGGGCTACCCAGAACAGCTTTTTCAACAATTGTTTGATGAAGTTGCTACTAAAAGGACTACTGGCAATTTTAAACCTATTGTATGCAGGGGTTATGGAGAAACAATAGGTAATAATCCCCCTGATGAGCATAGGGAGAATAGTATTAGGAATTATGATAGAGAAAGTAGTCAGAAAGCTTATTCTACTATCGATGCACATGCTATTAAGACTATTATGAATAAAAGTTGGACTATAATATCAGTGGACAGTGCTATTAATATGAAATTGTGAGATAGACCACATATTACCTATAGAAGAGGCCTAAATTTTAAAGATTTGTTGGAAAGGAACCATCAAAATGCCCCCAACAGCTGGGGAGATGAGAAAGTGTGGGAGATGTCAGCAGTGCCAGCACATTATGGTAACTAATAAAGTTTGCATACATAATAAAATCTACATAATTAATTGAACATTTAACTGTGAAACAGCAGGAGTAGTATATGCTGCTTTATGCCAATGTTGCCAAAGCTACTATATTGGTAAAACTGAAAGAATGTTTAAGCAGAGAATTGATGAACACCAATACCAAATTAGTAGGGGTAATACCACAAATGCTTTGGCTGGACACACTTTAGAACACCTGACACAAATTCCAGTTTACAATATTACAACAAATAGGAACATTAGAGGTGGACCCTGGGAATTAAAACTTGAAGAACAGGAAAATGTTTGGCTTATTAAAACATATGCACATGTTCCACCAGAGCTTAATGAATACTGCTTGATAAAATGTATTTTGAAATTGAAAGCTCTTTAAAGATGACATTTGGTTGTATAACAACTTTTCTATTAGTTGAATTGAATTTATAAATATTTATTTATACATATTTATCTTTATACATTCATACGAATTTTATATTTCCACTTGTTTGAGCTGTTTAAGTTATCTAGCATTTAACAGTATTAAGATTAACTTATACACATAAGAAAATTAAGTAATAAGACTGATGCGTTGTGGTTTTAAAATTGTTACTGATTTTTAAAAAGAGCATTTATATTTATTCACATACATTTTACCTTGTATAACACTGGCTCTTTAAATTTCTTAAGTCATGTTAATTGGTTTTATAATTAATTATCTCATCTCAGTTGATAGTTTTATTTTAACTGAGGACTTTTGGGGTTTCTTTGTCTGAAGAAGTTCATGTATTTTCTGAACGAAAGTGCTAACAATAAACTGGTTGGAATACTACAGCTTCCTGCCTAGTTTTGTTTTTGGTTACAAGTTTATTTTTTGTTTTGTGAATAAATGTTTAAATAGCCACATGCATTTCAGTTTGCTGCTATCACTGTGCAACCCACTGCAAACATCCTATACATACATACCCACAGACACGGATGAATAAATGTACACACACACACACACACACACACACACACACACACACACACACACGACCATCAATTACAGCCACTGGATATGATTGTGACTGTACACTTTAATGTATGATTACAATCAAATGAATGAATACATAAATAACAGACACATACCTAAAGACACACAGACCTGCAGCTTTTCTGCTCACAGATGACAGAATACAATGTGTAACCAAGTGCAACCCCCCACAGTCATCTCCCAACCTTTTATCAAGGAGAATGTTTTAAAACATATTGGGGGACAAAGGACCAAAATCAGGGACATGTGTAGTCTTTATACACTTTGAAAGTTGCAAGAGTAATAGGCTTTGTATTGACATGCTTTTTTCTGACAATTAAGTCTAAAACTCAAATCCCCTGGATTTAATAAACTCCATGTAGGAATAGTGTAATTCCTACACAGAATATATGGTGGCCATGTCCGCAACTCCCCCTCAGCAGTGTACCTTGCATAATAATGAGGGTGCACTACTGAGGATGAGCTATGTACACTGTTACTGAGTCAGTGCTAGGGGGTGTGTTACAGTGCTCGCAGATGTGTAACACCCCTCCTGCACTGTGAAAGTGCCATACAGCACAACAACATGATAGAAAGTGTCCTCAGACACTTAATTATATAGGTTTGCATGTATTTAACACAAGGGGTGTATTACAGTGTCTATAATACATCCCCTGCACTGTCAAAGAGCCGTATAGCACTAAAAGAACATTAGAAATTGTCCTTGGACACTTATGTATTTATTTATTAAGTATGTTATACAGGGGATGTGCTACAGTGTCCTTAACACACTCCCATGCACTGTCAACGTGCTGGAAGGTACTAAAAGAATATTAGAAAGTGTCAACGGGCACATAGGTATTTATATATGAATTATGTCACACAGGTGGTGTCTTATAGTGTCTGTAACATACCCCTGTACTGAGTGCCGTACGGTATGGAAATTAAATGTTCCAATGTGATTTTTCCTTGTATGTTTATTTTTTATTTATTCATTTGTTTGTTTTTTTGTCTTTTTTTCCAAGTATAAGCATAGCTTGGCATGTTTGTGTGGCACGGAGCATTGCTCAGCAGTGCTTAAACATAATGAAACACTATATAGAAATGTATAGCTGAAATTTTCACAGTCAAGTTAGCTGAATGGTTAGAGTTACGACTTTGTATGCAGTAGATGCACAGTTCGAATAACAAAACAGGCTCTTCAGCTTTTACATCAGAAAGCATTTCTATTTCTAATTTCTTTTTATTGCCCTAGTTATTGATATTTGTCAACCATGTTAGTGCAGCTGGTCCAGAATCCCACTGTCAGTGAAGATATGAGGTGAAAAGCTCCAGTTAAACAAACCTATCCAGTACAGTTCAGTCACACACCAAGGTATTGTAATTAAACTAAAATACAAACTCATAATAATAAAGTATCAATAATGAGTAATGAATATCAATATATATTTATGTTTTCAAGTAGAACTCTTGTTTGCCTTTAGCTAAATCTTGCTAAGTACTGCTAACCCATGCTAAGCAATGCCTCAACAGGACCTGTCTGAGCAATACTTAGCAACGCTTAGCTCTGCTTAGCCAGTTTGAACATTGCTAACCAGTCCCATTCTAAGGAGTCCTCAGCTAAACTGAGTGGATTTGTGCACCACTAAGCACTGCTAAGCATTTGCCACTTTAAGCACTGCTCACCTAAGCTTAACGGGTTTGCACACTGCTGAGCTGTGCTTAACATTTTTAAAAATAGTCCAATGGCAGGAATATATACTTATTTAAGCTGTATAGGTGGGAATACAGCCAGAATCTGTTGGAGTTTGACCCATGCAGGAACTATGGCAGGAGCTGAAGTGGGAGTGCACTTTCGGGCACAGCACTGGGGCATGTTGGAGTTCAGGGTTATGGCTGGGCTCCTTGTTCAACACCATGATGACAGACTGCTGCAGGACCAGTACCAGGGCTCCAAATACAAGTCTGATGCCTGTTACTATCTGGCACATGACCTCCACAATGCCACTGGAATACTCCAAACTGGTGAGCAGGTGCTTCATCAGTATGATGACCTGAAATGAAGGAAGGGGGCACTCTTGGCCCAATGGATCCAAGATGCTTGGGATGGGAATGCCCAGCAGTTGTATGTATACAACTCATTGCTTTACCAAATTCTAGCATGAATATGTGATAGACAGGTATGCGTAATGGTATGTTTTCCCCCTAGAGCTGCAGAGGAGAGGACTCGCAACTTAGAGGCCCATACAGGGCACCTAGCAAGGATGCACCAACAGTGTGGTGAGTACAGATCTATCTTGCAATATACAGTACAATAAATAAGAAAGAGTACATTTTTTACTGCCAGTAGGTATAGTGTATTCTGAGTGTACTGCAATAAATGTGTTCTTAGACCTACATTGATATATTTGAGTAATGCCAGGTACTGTGCAATATAGATGAAGGTATCACACAAGCTAGTATTGATGAAAGAAAGCTAATACTTTAGTAATACTGTGCAGGAATGACATAAGTATATACTGTAGCAATACTAAGGATCTTGTAATAAAGTACACTGTGACTGAAACTGTGAAGGTAATAAATGACATTAATTTATCATCTACATGATATGCATTACAACTGAAGTCAGAATTTTGAATGAAATAAACCACTGTCATGTCACCCTCAATAAAGTTATTTGCAGCAACTGTTGTGTTTATTCTGGTCTGTTGTTGAAGAAATACAATTGTACTGATGCTTCACAGCAAATATGGCTATGACATCATGAATTGAGTGAAGTTTGGCTGATAAAGAACTGTTATGCTAAAGTGTAGATGTGGGGCTGTAAAACAAGATACAATGCAATT
The DNA here is from genome assembly GCF_019279795.1 of Protopterus annectens. NCBI lineage: Eukaryota > Metazoa > Chordata > Ceratodontiformes > Protopteridae > Protopterus > Protopterus annectens. Next base: position 1,428,881,310 of record NC_056731.1, on the reverse strand, counting down.
TGATATATGTTCTGCACTAAGATCTGAACCTTGAATAGTAATGTGTAAAGTATTCTAGTGTGTGCCCTTCAAGATTGTCTTGTGTCAACCTTTGCATTTCAGCTATACGTATTCCTGAATGTAGGTACGCTGATGCAGGCAAGTATGACACTCTGATAGGTGAAGACTGCAAATATATGATGTGCAAATGTATATGGGTTGGGTATGCAACCCAGTACCCTGCTGCTATGGTCTATACAGATCACACATACTCACATCCACTAGGGGTTAAATGTGTACACCTGCATTCAAAGTATTAATGCACAGTTTACCAGATATCTCTGTCAGGGATGGATCTCATGCATGTATGTTCAACTGTCACTGCAGTCTTCTGTGACACTCTACTTATATTATAGGGTCAGACTTTGTAATCAACTGACTTTTAGGCACAAATCAGTCAAAGAGCTGAGAGCAGTGGCCCAGTAGCTCAGTGTGATAACAAATAGATATGTTCATTTTTGCACACACAGATCATGGTTTGAATCCAGAGACTGGTACTAAGATGTATTTATATAGTACTGACTGTTTGTAGAAACAGTCATGTAGTGTTAACAGATATTTTCTCCACAGGACTTACAGCTAAAGAAATGTTTGTATTTGCTGTATGAAGGGTATACTGATAAACTGTGTACAGATGTACTAGTGTATGCATGGAGTGTCTGTCAGTGTCTCCCAGTAGTCTAACCCCAGGCCCACAAATGACAGCAGAATAGGTATATACATCATTCACTCTTCCTCGATACATGTATTTCAAGTATCACGCTGTCATGGCTAGTGATCACTGTTGCCAATAACTTTGGACACAGATATAAATCCAGTTGAAGTATGCTAGTAGCACACTTACACAACACCAGTGCAGGGTGCACCTTGTTAGTCATATATGTAACCCTGATATGCATGAGTCCCCTGTAGTTATGTACCCATAGTTCTCACAACTTGGCCCATACCATTCCAGGTTGACAGCTTAATAGGTATGTATGTGCTACAGAAGTTATAGGGCACATGTATATGTAAAGTATGGGCAGACATGTAGAGTATTGAGCAGTACTGTTGTGAAAAATATACCCTATACAGTTGTAAATTGAATGTTTTTCTCTCTTCCCACCCCTTATCTGCATCACTAATTATTATTCATATACTAAGGGCATGTTGTTCACAAAACCTAATGTTGAGACTTGTGTTGTATTATTCATATATTTCAATGGTTGCATATTAACATACCTTGTTGATATTCCACTGTTGTTGACCTGTTGCCATAACTGTTACTGGCATGCTGTTACAATAATGACTGTTATTCCATATATGCATAGAAAGCAAGATCTACGTTGCTTTTTACAAACTGTTTCGCTATGTTAAATGGGTTTAACATAGAGAGATAGCTTTAAAGAAAGAAACGGAGAATCTCCGTTGCTTTTTTAAAAGCTGTCTCGCTATGTTAAACTCGTTTAACATAGCGAGACAGTGTTGCTGTAAGAGTTATAGTAATGGAAAAGGTCTGGGCGACTGGACCTTTTTCCATTACTATAACTCAGATTTACAATGTGCACGCTGACCAATCAGCATGCACATTTTTGAATATTAATGGGGGGTTATTGTATAATATGCGTTATTGTGTACAGCTGTCCACCTTTTACAATCAACAATTTTAAGACAGTCTACAATTCTAAGGCAAAATCAGAAGCCCTAAAGTAGTACGCTGATAATAAAATTGGCAACCATTCATACAAAGTCCTATATTATAAACAGTACCTCTAAAACGTACAAGAGACAAATTATACCCAGTCTTGTAACATGCCTTGGCAGTGCTGTCTCAGCCAGCCTCTCCTAGCTATTATGTTCGATTGATAGTGCTTGTGACCAATAGACTGAGAGATAGTTTGGATTGTTTCTTTGAATGTGGTGGTGGGGATATTAGATACAATCGGGAGACTGGGAGTTCTAGTCTGGCATTCAGGAAGTTAGGAGGAATGTATCATTGTTGACATGTAGGGCTGTTTTCACCATATGGAGGTCAATATGAAAATGGACAACTGGTATTATTAACTGTATTTTATTACTTGTGGATTGTGTCTCCTTGGAGGTCAATTCTTTTGGAGATGCAATGGGACTTTCATGTCTAGGCATATTCATAGTGATAAGAGGTCCCCAGTAATTTTGGAGAGCTAAAGATTGACATACTATCTGTAAAAGTGCAGCATTTTGCTTTAAATATGCTAAAAGCAATAGTGTACTGCAAGGAGGTGTCCTTAAAGATGCACAGTTCTAGCTAATGCAGGGTTGTGTACTACAAAGAGGAGTGTATCATACAGTAAATCTGGAGGGGGCAGAAACACTCAACAGCAAAGACCCCCTTTTTTTGGTCACTCGATATCTGCCCGGCAGGTCTCCCGACTTGTGATTTTGCAAAGTAATACAAAAGTAACTAGTTACTAGTTACTAAAAAAAGTAATATATTACTATTACTCCATTACTGTTTTGAAAAAGTAATGTGTTATATTACTAGTTACTCAAAATTGTAATATGTTACAGTAACATGTTACTTTTGCAATGAGTTACTCCCATCACTGCCTGCTACACATGCAGCCGTATGTCCAGCTACCTGGTACAGACCTAACATACTTCCCAAACACCTGGAAGAGAGCATCCACATGACACCCATACATCATGGGTTGGAGGGGGTGCTCATGTGAAAGGGACATGTGTCACAGTCTCCCCCTACAAACATGCACAGCTGATAGAACAGCATCAACTGTAGATGTATGACACCCACATCTGCCTGTCTTCTTACTAACCCCAACACACATTGTTCAACAGTACACTGCTATAGAATCTGAAAGTCTGTTAACAATGGCCAGACATAGCATGCAAAACTGTGGACATAACATGAGTCCAAACAGTGGACAGTATTCCTACCTACCCTCTGTGATGCTGTAGCTTCCACACCTTGATAATGTCCCATACCTTGATAATGTCCTCCTCACAGGACAAGAAAAGGATCAAGACCTACATGAAGGCCTTAATTATAGCACTATGCTGCCACCCCATTGGCTAATGGAAAGGCAACCCAGCTGTTCTGGAAGCAATTAGTAAATGGGATTCCCAGGTTGGTGCAGAGGCAATCACCTGTTCTTGAGTATTACCTACAAAAGGCAAGTTGGTGCCTATAGTAAACAGGTCTGACACTTTATTCATGAAGACAGACTATGATTCTCTAGGATACTACAACTGGATTTCTTCTCTCAAAGGAGTACAGCACTATACCAAGTATGTCATTGAATGGAGCATGTAATGGAATGCAGATGGGGGGATGCAGTCATAGGAAATAAGAAGTTAAACAGTAGGTCTCACAACATTGGCTGGACTGACATGTTGCTGTTAGTCCGCTGTCCAGCACCTATGGCCATCCATTATGCCTCTGTCTGCAGTGACATAGATCACAGCTCTGGCCCCAGAATCACCTCAGCAATGGTCAGCTCACATATGACTGCTACATTTATTGTCTGTTGTACAATACTGACAGTAAGTACTGGTGGATACAGCCAGCATATGACATCATGCACTGTCAGTGAGTCCCCCTCAGTCTGTGAATGTCATGTATGCTTAGTTCAAAGATTGTCCAGGTGTCCCTGGCCATTTATGACATACTCTGGCTAGGCCACTGTGTCCCCACACCTGTATCTGATTGCCTGATACCTATGGCTAGCATACCTGGTGACCCCCCCTGCAGCAGAACAGCAGGTTATAGGTACTAGTAGTGGGGGACACTGGCTCTGGCTCTGGATCAGCAGCAGTGAATACATATTGAGCATACAATGTAAGCGAATGCATACAGTACCGCATATTCATGTACCATTACTGTGTTCCCAGGAGTCTGCCATGTCACTGACACATTCCCCAAATGCTGGGGACAGCCATCACTATTGTCCAATTGGTGTGTGCAAATACACATTTGTCTAGCAGGGGGTCTACATCTGTCAGGCACAGGTACACATTCCACAAACATCTGGGTACTGCAGATGTCAGACAGCTATAAGGAGGACATCCTACACCACATATGCACTGCTCTCAGTTATTGTGTAGCACAGAAGTTGCTGGAATGTCCACATGCACTTGTAGTACCACTCACCTATTTTTTGGATGTATGCTGGATGGCATGGTACAGTAATGTTGCCCATAGGGGACACCCAGCAGTCGATGACAGTGATGGATGTGGACATATAACAACACAGTGAGTCACACCATTCAGGCCATATGTGGTAGAAGTAGTACCATATGAGGTTATTAGGCTATGGGCCCTGAGCAGCTATATACCTAGGCCAGATGTTAGCCATGTGTATGCAAGGTAGCACCTAATGCCCCCATCCAACAGGGGCACAGGTGGTATCCCAAGGGTATATGTGCAGATAACAATACAGTTATCTAGGCTATGCCTGCAAAGGTGCAAATAGCTACTCTGCCTGATGTGGACAGTGTGCCCATTCCACTACAGGCTAATTGTCTCAGACACACACACACACCAGGTTGAGATTGTGTGTGTGTGTGTGTGTGTGTGTGTGTGTGTGTGTGTGTGTGTGTGTGTGTGTGTGTGTGTGTGCATGTGTGTGTGTGCGTGCGTGTGTGTGTCTGCTAACGGAGTGGAGCATGACTAGCACGTGTGCAGCGGTTCTAGCAATGTGGAGTCTGTAACTGCCTTGCATGCCACACTGAGGTCACCCATGATGATTATGTATGAAACTAGGTAGAGGGTTGGCCTTATAAACTATCTGTGTGTGGTAGATGTTTGATGCCCTGATATTCCCTGGTGGGGAAGCTCTGATGTCCCCAGTTACTGCATGTGCTGAGTGATGTGAATGATGAACAAGGAATTATGCACATTAATGGTCCTCATTGGGGGGAATGTGGGGAAGTTTATACCCCATGTCCTGTGATGACATACCCTTAAGTATGACACGGGCAATGTAGAAGGCTTATCTTACAATAGCAGCAACATTGTGTTGACATATGTTGCCAAAGACTTGTGTCCACAGCACACAAACGACTGATTGCATGCCTAGGATGATGTTCTTACGCTGATATGTGGAGACATCACTTTCCCCATAGGTGTTCACACTGCATGTCGTGGTATGCGGCCTGAGGCCATGTGTCTGGCAATGGTCATGCATTTGTGTGATACCCTACTAGGCAGATGTCCACATTACTAGGGAATCTGGTGATGGCACACAGCATGCAGTTGTCCACAGACATGGTCGGAAATAGGCTAATGGCTGTTACATGCACCTCAGATGTGTACATCACACATAACAGAGGCCCAAACATGGAACAACAGGTTATACACCTATGTATGGGTCAACTGCTTGCAATGCATTTCCCTATGTGGAATTGGTGGGTCATGTCAGCAGACCAGTGTGTTACCCCTATGGTAACGTATGGTGTGATGCATTCTTGGGAGTGTTATATCCATAATGGCCACATGGGTTATACTGTCACATAGTTTTTCCAGGTCAAGGCAGGCATTCTGCACTGTCACCCCCCCTGTCCATGCCTTTGGTGACTGTGTCATAGAGGTCACCTAAGTGTAGCAGACATGAACCCTTCCTTGACAAAGCCTAAGCATGCATAACGGAGTGTGGCCAGGTTGCACATGTCCTTGTGAATGGGGTTCACTTAAAACTGTGCTATGGCCTTGCAGAATAGCCTAGTTAGACTGTTGGGTCTATCATGTGACTGAGTTGGGGATGTCCCACCTTAGTGTAAAGGGGTGACAGTGTTCATCCATCAAATGGATGGGAAAAAGGTGGTACTCAGTCCTCCTTTCAATATAGTTCCTTATGATGTTGCAAGGTTATGCTTGGAGTCAGGTAGGATACATCTTGTGATGTGATAGGGTCCCATGGCAGATGTCTACCATAAGTATCACATGGCTGTGGTGACCTGTTACCCACATAAAGGAAACGGGGGAGTTACTGTGCATATGCTGATATACTGATGTGTAACACAGGGGGTGAAGCCTACACTAATTCTGTCAGGCATCCACTATTCTATACCAATAGCATTGGTATAGCTGGTGTCCTTGCACACCGCAAGTGAGCAGCCACTGCCTGTGCTGTTGTAGACATATGTGCAGTAGGGGAGATGACTGTCTAGTGGATGTAGACAATGTAAGCACTGTGTTTGTTGTGCAGGTTTGCAGGACCTATCCCATTCTTATGTACATGCTAAGGAAACATTGCCCCAGAATGAGCACCTGCCCCTATTTTGTGTCAGACAGCAGTATGTCTTCCCTGTTATGGACAGTATGTATTGCACATGTCCTCCGGACAGGTGTACATATCCTAGCAGAGGATGATGTAGGCTTGTCGGGTATACCTGACTACATGCATCTATACAAATGCACATATAGAGCTTGTGTGTATGTGTGGATATTGGTGCCAGTCCTTAATGAGGGGATGGGGGCTGTGAGGCTGTGTAAACCCCCCAGGAGGATGTATTTCATGTCAGAGGTGTATGTATGGCTGAGCCTAGTTAGTTGGCTATTGTGGGAGATGGTGACTGCAAATGTGACTGCATAATGGTTGATTTGCCACAGAGGATGACACTGTCAGGCTGCTGCAGTGGTAACCCATGTTTTGTGATGTCAACTGTAATACACCTTCACCTCATTTGTGTGCAGCCCCTGGATGCACCAAGGTGTTTGTACATTCACTGTTGATGTCTTCCTGGCCATTTGTGTGCTGGCATGGCTACATCTTACCATGTATGTTAGGGCTGTTCAAATGACCCAGGATCAGGGTATAGACCCAAGTCATAATACACTTGACAAGGTCCATATAGGCATAATGGGCTTCCTGATCAGATGTGGTGGCTGGTAGCTAGCTGTGATTTGCATAGGTTTGTATTGCCAATGGTGACCTGCGCCTGCAGTGTTCCCTGTGCATATTACTGCCTGTACAGTGTGGAGTTGTGTATGTGTCTCTTATATATGGAAAACCCATGGCATTACTGGCTAGGGTCTATGACAACAGATCGAATACACTAAATATTGAACGGCCAGAAAATTGAAAACGCAGGTGATAAAAACCTGTTTTGTGGGGGGCTACACCCCTCACACCCCCACTAAATAGATATACTAACTCCGGGATCGCACTACAGTGAGGAAAGGGCAAATTTCCTGATTTTCACTGTAATGTGATCTCAAAAAATGGGTTTCTATCACCAGCATTTTCAGTTTTCCGGCCGTTCGATATGTAGTGTATTTGATTTGTTGTCATAGACCCTACCGGCTACACTTTGCCTTTTTTAATTTCTCAGTCTTTTGAGTTTCTAATACCATGATGGGAATGGACCCCATTCCTAAGTCAAAGTATGATGAAAGTTCATGAAATGAGTTCATAGCTTCATAGGTTCATAGGTAGGTACTAGGCTATTGGCCCTAGGGCCTATACAAGCCTAGCCAAAAAGGTTCCCTGGCTTTCGCCACCCAAGAAAATTATTTTCCTGTGCCCCTGTTGAGCAGAGCCACAGAGGTGATCCTCATGGTGAATTTCCTATTTCCCATCCAATCATCAAGATTTTTCTTGAAGAGTGAGAATGAGGAGCTTTGTTTGATATAGATAGGTAGTTTGTTCCAGACTATGAGAAGTCTCTGGGACAGGAATCTATCCCTCCAGCATGTTCGGTTTATTGTGGTGACACGGTTTAGGTCCCTAGAGCATGTCACTCAGAGGGATTGGGATTTCTTTCAGTGTAGCATGTCCAACAGCTCTGGGTTTGACATAGCTTTGTATGTTAGGCAGAGATCACCTCTGAGTAGGCGATATGTGACGGAGTAAAGCTGGAGTTTTTTGAGACGGTCTGCCTAGGGCATTTGTTTGAGGCCAGTAATCCTCTTTGTGAGGTATTTATGTGGCCTTTCCAGTTGTTGTAGATGTCTTGTGAGATACATACCAAAAGGGGCATTGTATTCTATAATGGGTCTAATGAGTGATGAGTAGAGGGGAACAATGACCTCTTTTTTTCCTGGATGAGAAATCTTTTGTGATGAGGTGTGCCATGTGGAAGGATTTCCTGACTACTGTGGTGATGTGATTATCAAAGGAGAGACTACTGTCCACCTGTATCCCAAGGTCTCTTATTACACTTTTGGTGTTAAGTAGACTACCACCTATGTGGTAGCTCATGGGTACAGAGTTTTTACCAAAGGGGATGACAATGCACTTTTTGGCATTGAGTTTGAGGCCATGGCTTTGACACCAGGCACCTGTCTCAGTGAGGCCCTTTTGTAGGATGTCCAGATCATTAGGAGTTTCAGTTATGGTTCCTAGTTTGCAGTCATCTGCAAACTTCATTAGCCAAAGACCTTCTGTGTTAGCCTGTACTTCAGAAAAGTAGATACCAAACAGGAGAAGACTCAGGACTGAACCCTGTGATACTCCACTTGTCACTGACCTGATGTTGGATTTGGAGTCTGCTACTTTCACTGCATGGGTTCTGTGAGTGAGCCAGTTGGCAGCCCATCTTGTGACATAGAGATTTATACCTAGTTTAGTGAGTTTATCTATAATTCCAGAGTGGGGGATGGTGTCAAAAACCTTGGTGAGATCTAGATAGGCTGAGTGAACCACCTTACCCTCATCTATGACTTTGGTAACTGCTTCAAAGAAGTAAATCAGGTTTAGGAGACATGATCTGTCTTTTAGAAATCTGAACTGGGTGGGGTCCAGAGTTTGGAGGTTACTAATGTCTTTGTTTATGTTCCATGATGATACTTTCCATGGACTTGCAAACCAGGCTCATTAGACTAATGGGGTGGTAGTTTCCAGGGTCTGTGGTGGCTCCCCCTTTGTGGAGTGGGATAACCGTTGCTGTGCAACATTCAGTGGGCACAAAGCCTGAGGTGAGGCTATGAGTGAACATGGTGCTTAGGTGGGATGCCAGTTCATTCTGTAGTTCATGTAGAGCACAGCCTGCGATATTGTCAGGTCCCATGGATGCTGTCTTCTTGGCTTTGGAGAGTGTGGTTTTTACCTGTGCAGCCTTGATTACAGGAACTTTGCATTCTTCTGGTATAGAGATGGGCCCTTTAGGGGATGGGGGGTAAAGTTAACACTGAACCTATCTTCCAGGATGTTGGCAATATCAGTTGGTTCTGTATATTTAGTGCCATTGTGTTGCAACTCAGAGCAGATCTGAGTGTTGCCATTGAGATTCTTGACATAGCTATAGAATGCTTTCTGGTTGTCTTTAGAATCAGTGGCGATTTTGTTTTCATACATTGCATTGTTTCATTCTTTGATGTCAGCCAGTAGTGCTCTTCGCAGCACCCACAATGTGCCAAGCAATGACTCCTTCTGCAGTTTCTATGGAGTATTGGTAACATATCCAAATACGATTGTAAATTCTTTTTAATAAGACCCATTGATCCTACTACTATTGGAACTGTCTGGGTATTTTTCTTCCACTTTCTCCTGTACGTATGATAGGATGGTTGACCATGTAAGCCTGGGGTGCTCTCTGCAGACTGGAACCATGGTCTGTGTGAGTGCACAGATGTCTGCTGTTCCCAAGGTGGGACTGCTTGCAATGAAGGCAAAGTCATGTGTACATCTTTAGTGTTTAGCAGCATGACCTTCAATGTGTGCTGTACTGACACTTGCCTGCTGATAGTGATAACTTCACCAGTGTTACCAATGGAGTCACTATGGGTCTGGTGGGAACCACTGCCAGACACATTTAGACCAGTGAAGACAAATGGAGGCCATCTCTTGCAGAGCATCGTGGTCTGTATACCATATCATCCCAGACTCAGGTACTGGAATCCTTTGAATATCACAGGATAAATGTATACACGGTAAGGGCAATCATGTCCAGACTGTATTGCGGTAACTGCCTGGGTGACAGCATAATGCTGCATAAGACTAGGGACATATTTGCCTGGGACACATAACCAGTGTGCTCACTCATGTCTCACTTCATATAGTCCAGTGACGTGCATGCCCGGTCAGGTCAGGCACACCAACATATACAGTGACAGGCTCATGGCAGTACCTGTTCGTGAGAGGCAGCGGTGTTTATGCAATATGGCCAAGTCTGGCAACTGACACAAAAGTAACTGTGACCATCCACATACCCAGCCAGGTCAAAGGCACACCAGTGTCTCTCCACTGGAGTCCCCTATGTGTAACATGTTTGACATGGGCTTACACCTGTGTGGTTGTGAGTCACAGGTGTGTGGACATGTGTGGTATGTGCTTTGTAGAGCTGTGGTATTCATCTGTGGCTTTGCCTCAGAGATCCCCTTTGTTTGTGGATGTGGATGGTGAGGACCACTGCAGATGTTTGTGTGCATTGTGTAGGTGTGAGTGGTGTGTGAGGTGTACTGCTTGTGTTGACAACCTGTTTTAGGACAGATATGCAGCCTTGACAGGAAGAAAGCATGGACTGCAGGCTCCTACAGTCATTGCATCTCTCACACAGTGTGTTCGTTGGTGGTGTCTGTAGATGGCTGTCCATCCGTGTACAAGAAGCAGGTGCTACACAGTACCAGGACACCAATATCAACCACACTAGCTGGGGAAACTGTAGGACATTGTCCAGACATATAGCCAGATTCTGAGGGAAGAAGGCTAGGAGGCCAGAGGAGTGAGCCTACAGACCAGGTGAGTACTACTAGAGTAGGAGGCTGACACCACAGCAGTCCATGTATACAGCCTATGAACAAGCAGTAATAGGTGCAACAACTACATGCAGTGCAACACCTCATAACACATGCAGCAAGTAGCATGAAACATCAAGACCAGGAGCAACACATGCTGTATTGCCAGTATGTTGTTGATACCCACAGACACAATGTGCTGATAGATGATGGGGGTATGATATAAGGGTTAGCGGTGGATAGTGCTGGCATAAAGGATGTGCAGGCTTTGTATATAATGGTGAGCAATGTATGCAGTCCTGTTATGTGTTCCCCTGTTCATGTCTTTCAGGTGGGATGTACAGATGATGCAAAGCAGCCTTCTCAGAAGCTGAGACCGCTGCAATTATTGATACCCTGAGACTCCATAACCAGGTGCTGTTGTCAAGGAGCCACCATAACCAGCAACAATGCACTGCCCTGTGGGCAGACCTGGTAGCAACTGTGAATAATGTAGACCACCGGGACAGGAGCTGCGAACAGGTCTGACACCATGCTACTGATCCCATACATCATGCACAGCAAAGGGCTGCAGCTGTGACCGTGGACTGTGCTGGCACAGGGGGAGGGACTTCTACACAACCACCACTCTCAGCCACAAAGGAGCTCCTGGCAAACCTGGCATCAGCCAGCAGCTAACAGTAAACCATCAGTACATATGTCATGGAGGTGGGGGACACAGAGACCAAAGCCGAGGATCGTCCAAGTAAGTCTCCAGTGCTAATCACGTTACTACTGTAGCATTCATACTGGCAGCTTTTGCATACTTGGACGCATGTCATGTCAATCTGCATTTGTGGTAGGGGTTTATTAATGCACACATGTGTACACATTATGAATGTCAGCAATTGGGTAGTATCGCAGCTTGTACTGCATATGTTGATAAATGCATAGATTATCATGTACAATTGCCATATATGTGTGTGCTGACACTACATCTCACCCACAGCTCCATAGGTACCTCTGGTGTGGTTAGGGAACATCAGCATGTAGCTGGTGAGTCTGGAACTGTCATGTTATGGCTCACCTATACCCAAGGCATGTTAAGAGCTGCCATTTTGCCATGCACACAGCTGTTAAGCATACCCCTATTGCAATATGTGCATGTGTAGTTGTGGTGGGGTTCACTGCAGCGCATCACATTGGTAATCACAGTAGCATATTTGTAGGAGATGTAACATTAGCACATAGTTTTGTATAGGTGTTGCCACTGTGCTATGCAAGGGTGCATTACAATTGTGTGCACAGGTGCAGTGTGTGTTAGGTGAAGGTCCATCACATACTCTGACTTGTCATGTATCTCACAAGTGTATCATACTAGCAACATTAACTGGTTGTAGTTGCACTGTATGTTGTTGAGGGCCTATCCATAGTGTGTCTATTGTGGTCTGATTGTGCACTGTGCATGGCATCAGTCAGAAGGTGTGGTCTGTATAATGTCTTTATGGCACCTCAACTCTGTGTGTGTGTGTGTGTGTGTGTGTGTGTGTGTGTGTGTGTGTGTGTGTGTGTGTATTAGCAAACATTATAGCGCAGGAATTAATGCAGTCATGTTGTCTTCCCTTCACAGGTGACCATGGGGGTTGGAGTGTGCCCCACCCACAACCTGATGTCATTGTCTCATCAGACTCAGATGATGGTGGCCATTGTGATTCACACGTGGGGTTGTTGGGGGCTGAATCTGTCCCATTGGTTGACATCCCACTACCATACACAATGTCCCCACACATGGTCAGTAGGCCCACACATACCCAGTCACCTGCAGCCACAGTTATTGGGCAGTTGGAGGGTGGTGGCATCGAACAGGGCAGTGTGGCAACTGTGGCATCAGTGACTGTAGACACTAGACATAGCCAGAGAGCTGACAAGGTCTCACACATGCAGATTGACAGGGGTGCATGAAGGAGGACTGCTGCACATCCAGCCCCATGTCACCCGACTCATGTTTCAGTCCATCATGGAGGCACAAGACATGTTGTGAATGGTTCATCAGATGTTTGTGATGCCTTATGTCATTTTGCTGATGTAGTGGACAGATGGTGGGGTGAGACATTGTCAATCCTTAACTGTGCAATGTCTGTGCTTGAACATGTGGTGGGAGTAGGGCAGTACTGATTTGTCTTAATGGCACAGGTGTTGAAGGCTATGAATAACCTTTGTGGGTGTTAACATATCCTTACCATTTTGTGCAAATGTCTGCATAGATACATAACAGACCAGTCATGCTGCTAATGTCTTGTTGTACTGACTGAGGACTATAGAGAGGTAATGTCCACCTTTTGATTGGATGCAGTCCCTTTAGCTATGTGGCAAACCATGTGCTAGCCTTTTCTGACCACTGCTACTACTTCATAGGTGACTGCAACAGTATTATCAACCTGAGTACCCAGGTCTGTCACTGCAGTTTGTGCATTTATGGGGTTGCTGTTGATGTGGGAAATAGTGGGTCCATGTCCTCACCATATGGTACGATGGTACTGTTTTCTGCATTCAGCTGGAGGCCAAGACCTGGCCACCATTCCATACTCACTGTATTAACCCATTGCAGTGTGTTTACATCAGTTTGTGAGTCAATGACAGACACTACACTGCTCACAGTTGCTACAGCTTTAGGCAGTACCTACATATGTGGGAGGTGGCAGTTTTCATTCATGCCTTCATACATGTGGGTCATTGTGGCTGGAAGCTACTCACAGGGCATACACATGTCTACATAATGAGCACAAATATTCAACACAGGGTAGGGCTGCCACCTCATCAAATGTGGAATGAAGGACCCATCTTGTAGTATTGTGACACTTGGCAAGGCATACCATAATCCATGGCAAGTGCGCCAGACAGGACTTTCCTTTGTTTGACAATATGACTTCTTATTTGTGTCACATCACCATTGGTTATGTTAATTTTCATACCAGTAAGATTGCTTATGATGTAAAGTAACTGCCTTATGCAAGTAGTAGACAACCTTAGAATATGGTTGTTGTCCTACACTCTGGGGCCCTCTGTATTTGTGTCATTGTCACAGGTCACACCTGGCTAAACTTGGACTGAAACCTGCATGATGGGACAGGTGGCCATAACCCCCCACCTCTACAGATGTGTTCAGAATGTCCTGCTGTTTGTCACCTATTTTTGTTACATTTGGCATAACATTGTGGTTTTCTGGCAAAGTTGTGTGAATTCATTAAAGACTGATGTCACACAATGCTGGCAGGTATTTGCTTGTCAGACTTCATACCCTTCAGAAAATGCATGCGAATGCACAACCTGTTATGCTAACCCCATTGTATGTTTGTCAGAGCAATCTTTAAAGATTGACCCTGATATGTGGGCTTTGTCCCACTTTTCTGTATGGCTTTCTCCAGATGTCTTTCTGTAAGGGGTCGAGAGGTATGTTTGTGGCCATAACACAAGCATAGTGCTGCAAGGGCATATACATATGTAAATGCACACCCCACTCATGAACCACCCTTGTTGATAGTAGATCCCCTACCTCACTAATTATACATATGATAGCACAATATACATAGCACATGAACCACAGAGGTTATACATTTTTGCAGTGTCTGCCACTACTTAACAGGGTGACACAGACACACAACATAGAATAGGTATTTCACACACACAGGCAAGACAGCCACACTGCTACAGAGCATATACATACACACAGACACACACTCACACAGTCACCAGTACTGAGGCTACAATCCCTATCTATCTAGCTGGATGTAGTATAGTGCTATGCCCTTAATGCATATGCCATCAAGCTGATATGCCTGATGCATACCTGCTCAACCTGTTAGAACAATACATGTGGACAGGCCTTTAATAATGGGGTGACACAAGCCCAACAATAGGGGCAGGTTTTACATATTGCACTTACAAACTTAGATAACTGATATAGAGACCACTTTTATATTACCATTAATTTTCTGAAAATGTCTGTCTGTCATTGTCTGACTTCAGCTCTTAATGCTTTGCAAGTGATTAGCCAGGAAACCATACATTTTTGGCACACAGACAAAATATATGAGCTAATCATCTGGACATTCTGCAAAATTGTATAGATTTGAAAGGTATGGCCTACAGAGTGTGAAGCAGTGCATCCAAGGTTGTTGACATCAACAGGCCCTGTCAATTAATACAATGGGGGTGTCTGGAGGAATGGGACAGGGCTCAAAATGGTATAACCAGCCTGCAACCACAGGGGATATGCTTCACGCACACACAGTTGGCAGTATTGAGATTAGAACAGCTACCTATCTAGTTTATTGCACTATAGAGCTACGTATTTATTCCACATGCCAGGGAACTTATATGTCTGCACAGTGTCCAATGCTGTATCTAAGGTTGATGACATTGACAGGCCCTGTCAATTAATGGAATGGGGGTGTCAGGAGGGCAGAACAGGCCTCAACAGGGGATGTGCATCACATCCACACAGTTGGCAGTCTTGAGATTAGAACTCATACCTATCTAGTTTATTGTACTATAGTGCTACGCATTTATTGCATGCACCACAGAGCTTGAATGCCTGCAAATTGTCAACACACTATATCAAAGGTGGATGACATCAACAGGCCCTGTAAAGTAGGGCAATGGGTGGTATAGAGTGAAACAGGCCTCAAAATAGTTTAACCTACAAACACACACAGTCTTCATATTAGAACCCCTACCTATCTAGTTTATTGTACTATAATGCTACGCATTTATCGGGTGTGCCACAGAGCTTATATGTCTGCAAAGTGTCCAATGCTGTATCTAAGGTGGATAAAATCAGCAGACCACATGAAGTAGGGCAATAGGTGGTTTATAGGGCGAAACAGGCCTCATAATGATTTAACCTACAATTACACAGTTGGCAGTATTGAGATTAGAACACCTACCCATCTAGTTTATTGTACTATAGTGCTATGTATTTATCACATTTGCCATGGAGTTTACATGCCTGCAGACTGTCTAATGCTGTATCTAATGTGGATGACATCAGCAGGCTCTGTAAAATATGGCGATGGGTGATTTACAGGCCTCAAAATTGTTTAAGCTACAAACACAGCACACATGCAGACACAGTTTCCTGATTAGAACTCCTACCTATTGAGTTGTATGTACTACAGTGCTATGTATTCATCTAATACAGCACAGAGCTTATATGTCTGAAGAGTGTCCAACGGTGCTTCTAAGGTGAATGACATCAGCATGCCTTGTAAAACAGGGCAATGGAGGTTTACTGGGTGGAACAGGACACAAAATGGTTTAATGTACAAACACACACACAGTTGGCAGTAGTGAAATTAGAACTCTTACCTATCTAGTTGTATGTACTATACTGCTACACACTTATCACATGTGCCACAAGGCTTATTTATGTGAAAAGTGTCTGACACTGCTTTTGGGGTGAATGACATTAAGAGCTGCTGACAGGTGGGCCACTGTTGTGGATGACACTAGTATCAGGTCCATAAAATGGGTGAACATTACACAGACATAGGCCTGTTGGGAGTGTGTATTCTACTATAAATGTAATACATACAGAAACACACACACACACAAGGCAGCTGATGTGACATCACAACCCCTATCTCACTACTATTATACAATGGAGCTCACCTTCATACTTGCACGTGCCACTGGTTACAGTTGGTGTGCAAATGGCTGCAGCAGTACCTCACTGTATGCCTTACAGGGTGTCTGTCTCTCTCTCTCTCTCTACCCCTCACTCTCTCTCTTTGTCTCTATCTGTCTCTCTGTCCCCTGTGTCTGCCTGTTTATAATTGTTATAATTGTGTGTGTGTGTGTGTGTGTGTGTGTGTGTGTGTGTGTATATATATATATATATATATATATATATATATATATATATATATAATTGTATATGTTACCTCTGTTTATATAGTATATATAGTTAGGGGGCTGTGCCCCCCACCCCCCAACTATATATATACTAACTACAGGATTGCACTACAATGGGGAAAAGGGCGTATACCTTTTACTTGCCTTATAGTACTCTATACAGTGCCATATATATTAAGTTCAGTTCAGTGAAATGAGTTTTCAGTAGTTTATATTTTCAGCGATGTGGTTGAAGTGAAATGAAATTCAGTGAAATGAGATTCAATGAAACAAATTAGACCTATATATATATATATATATATATATATATATATATATATATATATATATATATATATATATATATATATATATATATATATATATTAAAGTATATAGATATCATCCATATAGAGAACTGTATTAATATTAACCAATGCAATATAAAGTAATTGATTTGTAATATCAGGAATGGTTACCAAGATATAACCTTCAGAAGGCCCACACAAGACATGGACTAACTAAAGTACTTCAGTAGTTGTGCTCTGCTGTTGTCTCTGCAAGCAGTGTTTGCTTTGGGTCCAAATACAAAGATAGGGTAAATAGAAGATTCAAGATAAATGCTAGAGGCTGATAATACAACCCAATGGCATTTTCTGTTAAGCATGTTAAATGTTATCATTAATGTCAAATTATTTATCTAATAATATTTTGAGAAACTTAAAAAAAAAACTTTTAATGATAGTTATCCTCAGTATATACTTGGATATGAGCTTGGTATCTTGAACTAATCAGTTATTTGATGAATATGGAAGAAGAGTCTGAACCACTGTGCAATATCTCAGAAAAAACATTATACAGACCTTTACAGTGGTAAACATGCCAATGAAAAAAACTTAGACTTTTATGGTGGCTAAGTCTCATTTCTTTTATTTAAAGAAGATAAAGCAAAATGGAGGATGGATAACATGCAGTTTTTTTAATTCTTTTCACAAAAGTAGTTGAGCTCTCATGGGAAACTATGCCAATGTTGTGAAGACAACTTAGCTTTAGCTAAGTGACTTATTCAACAGAATTATCTCTATAGTTTAAAGGCTTTATCTAATATGGATAGTCTAAGAGATTCCAATATTTTTAAGTGTGGCCCATAGGCTTCTGTTTTAATTTTAACTCCTTCATGTATTAAGGGAAAATGGCCTTCTCCAAGAAAACTTCAAGTAGTAAATGGGAAGAGTTTGTCCTGTGCAGTTACCAATGTGCTGTACAGTTACAAATGTCCTGATGCATGAGAACCAAGCATGCTTAGTATCACGACATGACAAAGATATGCAACAAACTTTCAGGAGAAGCTATTAGAATAGTACAACCTATTTCAGCAGATAGATGACATTTCCATTAAAAAAGTATTAAATGAGACCTGGTCCTCTTAAAGGACAGTCAGAAGACAGCATGCAGTAATCACTGATCTCAAAGAGATCCACGGTATTTCCTCATCATGTCTTCCAGTTGTTGGACAGAATCCAGTGAGTCAAATAGTAGCTCCTTATTTAATTTGATGCAGTGGCAGAGAAGATGATCTCAGTGACATGTGGACTGCTGATGTATAATTTTATTTGAGAGATACATTTTATGCCCATTTTACACTGATATCCCTCAACAGAATGATGACAGGGTAAGGGAAATGTTCTAATTTTTTCTTTGAACTCATCAAACACATGAGAAACGTCAACTACAATGTTTGTAGAATGTATACAATGCAAGGAATTTATGAGAGCCATTTTTATTCCAGTCTAGGTCATTTGTTTTCTGGATACAAATGCAATTTGAAGAGTATTTTTCAGCAGAAGTATGCACTTTCTGATCAGACACAAATTATTTAAAATTCTAGAGACTGTCGTAAATAAAATGGGAATAAAGGAGTTAGCTGCTTTAAATTAATATAAAATTTCAAGGAAATGTATCCAAGCTTATACTTGATCAATCATTTTATTCTCAGTCCCAGAAATAAAGAGAACAATCTGGTTTATGAGGAGTAGAATTATTATTAAAAGGGGAAGGACTGTTGGAGTAATAGATTCTCATGTCCTTTTAAGGGTATGAGATAGGTTTATTGCACAGAATAAGTACAGTGAGGATATAAAACTTGCTTACTCATGATATGCATATGAAAGCTATCATGTGCTGTATTCAAATATTTCAGAACTGTACTTCAGAGCAAGGAACTAAAAATATAGTTTTGTTTAATCTTTGCATTTCACTTCTCTGGTTGAAAAATTGTTTCCTGGTATAGAAATTGTCTCACTTAAATGAGTGATATTCTGACCAGCTTTCCAATGTCCCTATCTTTCCTGAGGTAGCAATAAGTATAACTGTCTTGGTACTCACTCCTTGGCTGGAGAAACTTGCCCATTCACATACAGACATTAAGGATAAATCTGTGTTGATTCATATGTTTTAGGGATGCATTTATGAGTCAGGACCTGGAAATCCCATTTTCTTTTCTTTTTCAATTTACTTTATTCCATTATCTGAATTACTGTCTGCATATATGAAAATGATCTCTGATTACATATTATTGTCTGTACTTGTACCATGTTGGTAAAGCCTAGAACTCTTTATGTCTATATATCATGTCAAAACACTCCCTCCCATCCTTCAAACCCATTCTGAAAGTCTTCCTACCCAAACACTGTCTCTGTTCTTCCTCAACATCAAGATAAACTATATCCTAAATATGAACAAATACCAACTCATACCTTACATCTTCTTACTCTCTATTCTTCGCTGACTGCCTTAGTTCTATCAGTTTATCTCCCCTGACTTTCTCTCTAAATATACCATAAATCTGCTTTTCTCTCACGTATTGCAATTGATGTTTGTATTATACTAACTTACCTTTAATTCCTGTATAAACTGGATACAATTTCTATAACTATTAAATCATTGTCATATAACATATCTATTCTTAACCAGTGTTTTCATATTATGCCTAATGTGGTTATTGAAACTGCACTTTTTGTATTATTTTAGACTGTAAAATTATTGTTCTTAAAATGTTTTTAAACTTTTGAGCTTTTCTCCCCAGCCCTCTGCTGAAAAAGGGCTCCTATCCAGTCAGAGATTCCCGGTAATCAAATTTCAATAAATAAATAAATAAATAAAATTCTGAAAGACATTTTGTGTAATACCTTGAGTCACATGATGTTTCCAAAGCAATGCTATTCTTATTGCCCAGAAAGTCTTTCTGTGAAGTTAGAAACATGAAGTTATATTTGATCTGTATAATATAATGTATAAAGTATAGAAAGCATCCTATATATATAATACTGCTCATGTCTTTGCTGTTTTTCATAATATACCACTTGAAACTTGACCAAGTTAAAATATCAGATAGCAAACAATCTGTATAGTAACTAACATAATGAATCAATAGTAGTCAATAGTATTTAAAAGCTGGTAACTATATCAATTTTTCTAGACATAGTATTTTCACACTTCATTTCCATGACGTATTCTAATTTATTTCTTTTATTTGTCTTAGGAATGTTTGAGGTCCCCAAGAAAGTAATACATATGTGCTGTAAACTATGAATGCTTATGTTAAAGTTTTAGCCATACAGAATTATAACACATTTTTTAACTTTCATGTTTTCTTGTTTCTCATATATGTACTTCTTCATTTTAATGTTCACTGTAGATCAGAGGTTGTAGCATGAGTCTTTCCATTCTGCCAATTTCTAATTTATCAAAATGTGTGTCATATGTATTTATTTTATGGCACTCTTTTAATGAATTTATGTCATTTTCAGTTTACCTTTGATGAAACCTAATTTGATTATGTTGTTGATAATAGATTTTACAGTCTGATGCCTTCTTAATAATGTTGTTATTATATTCAACTTAGGGTCTACTCAGTAATTTTTGTACCTTGGATACATGTTAAATTCATGAAAACCAGCCATTCACAGACTGAGAATGTTAGGTGATTTCTTCAAAACAACATTAATAGGAACACCAAACATTTTTGCTGATAATCCAATCCAATTTCAGTTGTTATGAAAAGGAGTGCATAGTCTTTGGGATATCCATGGTAGATGAAAAAGTAGTTATGTGAGCCCATATCTATTCCCTATATTTTTCATTATATACTTTTTTTGAGGAATGTTTCAAATTTTTCAAGACATGTGGGTGGATAATATATTAATATAACATAATCACTTTCTGCCTTATAAATGTTCAAGTACAATTTTGGCCACCGAGGTCATGTTAAAATCGTGCCCCAGGATTTAATAAACTCTGTATAGGAATAATGTTATTCCTACATGGAGTGTATTGTGTTTGTGCCCACATTCTCCTCACAGTAGAGCGCCTTTCATATTAATGAGGGCATGCTACTGAGATGGATCTGTGGATACGAACACTGAATGAATGGAGGGGGAGTGATGCAGTAGTGCTTGCAGATCCAACATGTCTCCTGCACTCTCAAAGTGCTGTACGGCACTTTTTAAATGCTTTCAGTGTCTGTAGATACTGAAAGCAACTATTAATAGTAAAACAGTATCTGTGGACACTGAAATAAAATAAAAAAGTGAAATCAATGCAGGGGGTGTGTGACAGTTAACTGTCACACATCCTCTGCACTGACAAAGTATAGCACTTTTACAAAGTAAAACAGCATCTGAGGACACTGAAATAAAATAAAAAAGTGAAATAAATGCAGGGGGTGCATTACAGTTAACTGTCACACACCCCCTGCACTGACAAAGTGCTGTGCGGCACTTTACAAATTAAACCAGTGTCTGCAGACACTTTAAAAGAGAAATTAAGTGAAATCAATGCAGGGGGTATGTGAAAGTTATCTGTCACACACCCCCTGCACTGACAAAGTGCCATATGGTGAAAATCACTGATATACTGGGTATGCGTGGGAATGCAAGTCCCATACACATGCGCAGTACATCAGGAAAAGCCCCCTGATGGAAAAATGTGAAAGGACAGCATGGCGCTGGTATATAAATACATTTATTTAAGAAAAGCGAATATTTTCACTTCAATAATGTCATTGTATAACAGCAATAACCAAACTCATGGTTGTGCTATATTAAGATTTACCCATGGTTGCCTTTATTTAATCACTCGGGCTTCCCCCTCATGATTAAACCACAATAACCATGGGTAATTCTTAATATACCACACCAAAGTTGTCTGTTATTGCTTAAGTAAAATAGATACACTTATCACTAATGAGTAATTAATATTCAATTCTGGCTTATTTAAATGAAAACTTTTGTTTGTCTTTAGCTCAGTTCTGCTAAGCACTGCTAAGCCAAGTTAAGCAATGCTTAAACAGGGCCTCTCTGAGCAATACTTAGCAGTGCTCAGTTCTGCTTAGCTGGCTTGAGCATTGCTAAGAAGTCCCATTCTAAGTAGTATTCAGCTCAGCTAAGTGGATTTGCATACTGCTAAGCCCTGCTGAGCATTTGCCACCTTAAGCACTGCTGACCTCAGCTTAGCGGGTTTGTGCACTGCTCAGCTTTGCTCGGCATATATGAAAATGGTCCAATGATGGCAAAGGGTGGGAATATGGCCTTATTTAAACTGCACGTGTGGGAATACTGGCAGGAAAGTAATAAGGTTAAATATACCAGCATAACAATTGCAACAAAACCTAAATTAAAGGTCATGCTGCTAAATGCTAGGAGTCTAAATGTGAAATTGTAAACAGTCTTAACCATGGACAATGCTGACATCTGCACAGTCATAAAAACATCGTTCAAAGCTGTGGGAGCACCCCAGCCATACCTGGTTACACATCCTATCACACATTCAGACCTCAAACTGTGGGTAGTAATGTCAAAGGATGTGGAGTTTCAATATATTTTAGACATACACATCTCCAGGCTGGTCAAACTGTGTGACACACAGAAGAAACTTCAGGTGCAGTTAACCATTGACAAGACCCCTATACAGATCATAGCTACATACCTGACCCCAAATCTGAACCAAGATGCCCAAACTGCTTATCTAGACCTCTTTAAATCTATCCAGATTCAACCCTTTACCTTGATCCTGGGTGATGTTAACTACGCAAACATAGACTGGAAGTACTACTCATGCCAGAACATAAATGCCCAGAGGTTCCTCAATTTTGTCAATGCAAATGCTTTGGAACAGCTAGTTGATACCCCCACAAGAGGTGATAATATCTTGGACTTGGAATTAATCAACACGAGTAACCACTGTAGCATCCCTGCAGTATCATCCTCCCTTGTAAGATCAGATCATAAAGAGGTTATGTTTGTGGTCACAGTCTCCTGCAACCCACCCTTTAGCTAGCGTGAAACAAAAAAACTTTTCCAAAGTTGATTACAGCCTCCTGAGGAATACTATAAACAGCTTTACAGCCCACTCCCCCTCTCTAGAAACTGGCACCATTATCCAAAATTACACCAAATTCCTGTATGAACACTTATATAGATGCATGGAATCAGAAATAACTGACAGGACTAAATCATCCTTCTCAAAGAAGAGTAAACTTGTCTGAAGGACATCTGCAATAAATACACTCTATAACAAAACCAAAAAGTGCTGTCCAGGACCAAGAAGGAGCAGGTGCCCATTTGGAAGCAATCTCTCCTCAGCCTAAACAAGCATATAAGAGCACTAGGGAAATCCTCTAAGTCAAACTTCAAGTCCTGATTGGTCACATCTATTAGAAAAAGTCATAAGGCCTTCTTCTCTTATGTCCGTAATCTCAAAGGCAGCACCCGCATCCCACTCTAAACTGGTGGTTAATAATACTACATACACAAACATCATAGGAATAGCTAACCTGCTGGCAGACAGGTTCAGTGTAAATGTCACCCCCCTGTCCCCCCTATCAGTACACCAGGAAATCTCCAGCACCTTCATCCCTCCCCTCATCACCATGGAATAGGACCTTAATGCACTCTCAAAGGCAGAAAATAAAGTCTCCATGGAACACGGTAACATCCCTGCCTGTATCCTACATGAACTCAGGCATGAGGTCTCAGCTCCAATAGACACCCTATTCAACCATAGCCTGTGTACTGGCTTCATCCCAGCTGCATGGAGAACAGCCACTGTCATCCCTCTACACAAAGGTGGAGCACTGACTCAGGGAATTATAGGCCCATCAGCCTAACTACCCTGATCTGCAAGGCCATGGAATGCATTATCATTGACCGTATACACAAGGACATTGGCAACCTCCAAATGCTGCACACCACACAGTTTGCTTTTATCAAAGGAAGATCACAGCTGTTAAACATGGTTGACATCTTCAAGACAGTCACTATAGCCATGGACAAGGGAAGGCAGTGCACATTGCCTACCTTGTCCTAGCCAAGGTCTTTGACACTATTGCACACTCAGGCATAATACATAAACTCTCCCAGCTAGGTATCAGACCGTATGTTACCAGATGGGTAGGTAACTGGCTCACTGATAGAACCTGCTCAGTCAACGTAGGGGAAGCCACCTCTAATAGTAGACCCATAACAAGCAGTGTACCCCAGGGATCAGTCTTGGGGCCTCTTACTTGTTTGAGGTGCAAGCCACAGCCAGTGGTCTGTGGCTGACCAAGTGTGCAGATGACTGCAAGCTAGGTGCTGTCTTAAATTCCCCTAGTGATGTGGACATCCTCCAACAGGGCCTTACCCAAACATATGACTGATGCCAGAAGCATGGCCTCAAAATGAATGCTGAGAAATGGATCATTATCCCCCTTTGGGGAAATTGTCATCCCCACTACCCATGACATTAATAACAACATACTAAGCATGCAATCGGTGGTGAGGGACATGAGCACACAGGTTGATAGCAATCTGACTTTTGGCCACCATGTTGCATCCATTGTAAAGAAGGCTGTCTACATGGCCTACCTCATAGATCAGTGTATGTTATCTAGGAACAAGGAGGTCATAACATCCCTGTACTCTTCCCATATCAGACCCATTATTGAGTACAATTCCCCCTTCGGCATGTGCCTTGGTATGCACATGCAGTGGTTTGAGAGACCACAGAGGTTCCTGACCAGGAAAATCCAGGGTCTCAAACACCTATCCTATACAGATAGTCTAAAAGCCCTGTCCTTCTACTCAGTCTCATACAGACTGCTCAGAGGTGACCTGTGTCTGGCATACAGGGCCATGTCCGACCCAGCCTTGATAGAGTTGCTGCATATCTGTAAGACAAACTAAAGTTGTGCAACCTGCATGCAAGGCCTTATCCTGGTCTGTGACATGAATAAAACTTGTTTGTGGGATAGATTTGTGTCCCAAAGATGCAGCGACTGTGAAATAGAGTAATTTCCAATGTCATACAAAGTACCTCTATAGACCTCTTTAAGAGGAACCTAGACTACTGGCTGGGAAATAGAATATACACCTTTGGGATCCCATCTGTGTCCCTGCTGGACAGGGGAAAAAGGTGATGACTTTGAAGGAACATGGGCAAAAGCTTTGGCTAGGCCTATAAGGGCCCCCAGCCCAATAACCTATTATCATCCTATGAACATATGAACCTATTACCATAGATGTTTGCTGTAATTATTGTAGACTGTCCTGCAATGTTGTCTGAAATTATTCCCTGTGAGTCTGAACTCTGTAGTTACTGTATTGATTATTGTCTTGTTCCTATAATAGTTATTATTAAGTACAGGTAAACCTTGTAATTATGTCTGGTCTGTATAGAACTAAGTAAGCTCATAGTCTACTTGCATGTGTATTCGATGACACTGTATAGCTCACTCCAATAGGCTTGGTCTTGGTTACACTTACCATTTGGCTAATAGGCACATCACACAGTAGGATTTGTCACCCTTTGGTAAGGGCCTTATGGGAACTGATAAGGAGCTGGATTGTGGCAGTCAGAACTACCTTTAATTGTGGGCAAAAGTGGCCATAGCTGGTAAAACTGTGCCAGCCTTTCCCAGGATTGTGTGTGTGCGATTCATAAATCAAATCTCAAAGTGTGTGTGTCAACTACTTGGGCAGGGACAGAAATCACAGGTTGGACAGAGAGGCTGATGGATGTTTTGGCTTGTGCACTCTGCTGAGATGTTAGCCATATAGCTGTGCCAGTGGGGAGTCTTATTGGGGATCTGGAGAGAGAAACCAGCCCCAGATTGACTGTGATCTCTGTGTGCTCTGAAGAGTAATTGACTGTGTGTGTATTTGCCATCCTCCCATTGTGTACGTCCTACACTGGTGGTAGTAGTGAGGACTGAGGATCCTTGATTACTGGGCCAGTGCAGAGGTGTCACACTAACAGTACATACTGGTTGATACAGCTGGCATATCACATCATGTACCATACTTGAGCCTGTCTCACTCTCCCAATGTCATACAGGAATATTTCACAAATTGTCAAGGCCTCCCTGACCATTCCTGATATATTCTGGCTAGGTCAGTGTGTACCCCATAACTGTATCTGAATGCCTGATACCTATGGCTAGCATACCTGGTAAGCCCCTGCAGCAGGAAAGCAGGTTATAGGTACTAGTAGTGGGGGGATGCTGGCTCAGGCTTAGCAGCAGTGCATACATATTGAGCATGCAACATTACTGATAGGATACAGTACCAGATATTCATGTACCATTATAGGATACAGTACCAGATATTCATGTACCATTACTGTGTCCCCAGGGGTCTGGCATGTCACATACACATTGCCCAAACTCTGGATAGCCATAATGTATTGACCACCTGGTGTGCAGGAATACACATTTGTCTGACAGGGGGGGTCTACATATATCAGGTACATGTACCCATTTTGCAAACATCTGGCTACTGCAGATGTCAGACACCTATGAGGAGGTCACCCTACACCACATATGCACCACTGCCTGTTATTGTGTACTCCAGATGTTCCTGGAATGTCCACATACACCTGTAGTAGCACTCACCTATTTGTTAGATGTAGGCTGGATGACATGTTACAGTAATGCTGCCCATAGAGGGACACCCAGCAGTTGATGGCAGAGATGTGTGTGGACACATAACAAAACAGTCTGTCACAGCAGTCAGGCCATGTCTGGTAGTCCTGGTACCATTTCAGGTGACTAGGCTATGGGGTGTAAGCATACAAAAGCCCAGCCCACATGTCAGCACATGCAGATGCAAGGCAGCAGCTGATGTCCCCATCCAACAGGGACACAGGTGGTATCCCAAGGGTGTATGTGCTATTAACCATCCAGTTGACCAGGGTACACCTGCAAAGGTTTAGATAGCTACCCTGTCTGATGTGCCTGGGGTGCTTATTCAACCTCAAGTTGGTTGTGTGTGACACACATGTGAGCTGTCCACAAGGCAGTACAGGTCACTCACCAGGTTGAGTGTGTGTGTGTGTGTGTGTGTGTGTGTGTGTGTGTGTGTGTGTGTGTGTGTGTGTGTGTGTTACCACAGTGGAGCATGGCTTGCAGTTGTGCAGCAGTGACAGCAATGTGGGTTCTGTGATTGCCATGCATGTCACAGTATCATAACTCCTGAGGAGTATGTATGACACCAGATAGAGGGTTGGCATCATAGCCTAATACCAAGACAGGCCATTCAGCATCTACATTGGAAAGCATGTTTATATTGTTAGGTTTACATTTTTATAATAATGTTACATTTATTTACCAATGTAGTTATTGACATTTGCAAGGTACACAAGCCAGACATCAAAATATATGTAAACCGGATGCATTTAATGTTCGTCGAAAAGGTCAAGTTTACGCATAGGTGAGCAATTTTGCAAAGTGTGGCATGATACTCAGCAATGCTTAAATGAAATATGAGGTATATACAGTAGTCAAACAGCAGATCCTCACTGGTTGAATGGTTAGGGTACCGGCACTTGTACATTAGGTGCAAGGGTTGAATCATGACCATTCATCTTTTTACATATTATAGGGAAATGTTGTATATGTTTTAATTGTTTTGTATATATTGCAATATGTTAACAGTCATGCTCCAGCTTGACCAGAAGCCCATTTGCAGTGGAGACCCTAGTATAAAAGCCCCAGTTGCACACATGTCCAAAACTATAACAGTTACAGGAAAAGATCAGGTAGTTAAATGCATATGTTTAGGACATATCATAAAATAGATGTACCTAAGAATGAAGTAAGATTGCTGACCAATAAGTTACAATACTATTGTATATATCTAAGCAGTAATTATTTTCCTATGTGAAGCTAAGGCCATCAACAAAATAAGCAGGACTGGCAAGTCTCAAATCCAGCACCCTCTGTACCAAAGTCAGAGCATTGCACCAATATGCCTGATCAGCTGTGGTGATTTAAGTGTTTATTTTAAATTATATCATGCAATGTAATGATATAACATTAGGGAAAATGTAGAACCCTACCAAGTACTGAACCCAGGATTTTCTGCATCAAAGTCATAGCAACACACCACTATGCCAAACTAGCTGTGGATAGCTAATGTTAATTTGTAAATTATAACTTGTAGTACAATGATGTGGCATTAGGGGAACATTTACACCCCTACCAGGTATTAACTCCAAAAGCCTCTGAATCTGAGTCAGACCAACACACCACTACAACAACTAAGCTGTAGGCAATTACCCTCATTCCTGTACATATACTATAAGTCACAGTAATGTAACAATAGGGATAACATACACCTCTGCCAAATATAGAAACCTGAAACATCTGAACCAAAGCTCAGTGTAATACACCAGTAGGACATCACACCTTTGGGGAATTACCAGTGTGTGTGTACTAAGACAACCTGATTCCCAGTGACACAACTTCCACATATAATGGCATAAATGACAGCTTACTTGGGCCCGTGATGCAGACACCAACTCCATACACAGTCAAATAAATGCTGATGGATGTACGGGATGCTTATGATATCAGGTACACCTGACAACTGCACAGACTGTTACAGAATGTCCCCTGTTGTGTCACCTACTTATGGCAAGGCTGTCATCAAACCTATTCTGTGTGCTGAAGTACTGGCAGGTCAGTGCAGACTGACCTTACAAACTTCTGACAGACAGGTGCCATAGACATCCAAACACACATATCCATGCCAATCCAGTGTAACACACAGTATGCATGCACATATATCCTGCACATACACCTCCCATAATAATGACTTAGTAGCTCTATCTGTGACATTCCTAGCATGTCTCACATCAGGAGGCCCGCAGTCCAGTGTGTTACACAACATTTACATGCTTGTCAACACAACATGGAAATAAATGAGCCCTGCAATGTCCTGCAGAAATAATTGCTGATAACAGTCACTGCCACCCAGAGGAGGACATCAAAGGGCGTGAGGGTGGGATACATGTCACAAATATATATATATATATATATATATATATATATATATATATATATATATATATATATGTGTGTGTGTGTGTGTGTGTGTGTGTGTGTCCTAAATGTCCCCTACCAGTCACTGGATGGCAGTACTACTTAACATACGTACTAGAGGGTCATACCACACCTGGAGTGTTATGGATACACACACCCTGGCCATGCTGTGACACAAGAGATGACACTGCCCCCTCACTGACATATAAAGCATGCAGTCCCCAATGTTGTCACACTCCCCATTTAGGGTCCTGCCCAGAATCCTGAAGCTGTGGCCTGCTACACATGCAGACATCTGTCCAGATACCTGCTACAGAGCTAATATACCTCCCAAACACCTAGAGCAGGGCATCCACAACACAACTACACATGAAGTGTTGGTGAAGGAATTCTCAGGTGACAGAGACATGTGTCACCATCTCCCCCTACAAGCATACACAGCTGATACACCAGCATCAACTACAGCAGCATGCACATCCAGATAGAAACAATTTACGATACACACATCTGCCTGTCAGCTCACTGACCCCAACACACATTGTTAAACAGTACACTGCTACAGAATCTGAAGTTCTGTTAACAATGGGCACACATAGCATGAAGCACTGTGGAAATATAACATCAATACATACACTGGGCAGTATCTCTACATACCCTTTATGATGCTGTAGCTCCCACACCTCTATAATATCCTACTCACAGGCCAGGGAAAGGGGGAGGCCTACATGAATCCCTTAATTCTAGCACTGTGTTGCCATGCCATTGGCTAATGATAATGCAACCCAGCTGTTTGGGATGCTAGTAGCAAGTAGGAATCACTGTTTGCTGCACAGGCAATCACCTGTTCCTGAGCATTACCTACAAAAAGCAAGCAGCTGCCTGTGGTAAACAGCTCTGACACCTTCTTCTTGAAGATAGGCTACCATTTCCTAGGAGACCATTACTTGATTTCTTCCATGAAGGTGTACAGCAGTATACCAGTTATGTTACACAATTACACATGGAATCAAATGCAGATAGCGGGATGGAGTCATGGGATATAGGAATCTCAAAAGTAGGTGTCAACTTCATTTAATGTAATGACATGTTGCTGCTATTCTGGTGTCCAGCACTTATGGCCATCACTTATGGCTCTGTCAACATTGACATATATCACACCTCTGGCCCCTGAGTCACCACAGCAATGGTCAGCTCATGTATCACTGATACTGGAATGTCTGTTGTAAAATACTGACAGTAATTAGTGGTCGATACAGCTGGCATATCACATCATGTACTGTCAGTGAGCCCCTCTCAGTGTCTGAACGTCATACAGGCTTAGATCAAGTATTGTCCTGATGTCCATGAACATTCCTGATGTATTCTTGCTAAGTCCCTGTGTACCCCACAGCTGTGGCTAGCATACCTGGTGACTCCCTGCTGCAGGACAACACGTCATAGGCAGTAGTTTTGGGGAGACACTGGGTAAGCCTCAGCAGCAGTGCACACACAGGGGCCATGCAATCTAAAGGAATGATTAAAGTAGTAGATATTAATGTACCATTATGTTCTGGGGTTGTGGCATGTCACACACACATTCCATGAACACTGGGGACAACCATCACGTATTGTTCAACTGCTGTGTAGAGGTCCACATTTGTGTGGCAGAGGGTCTACATCTATCAGGCATATGTACACATTCCACATACATATGGGTACAGCATATGTCAGACATTGACCAGGAGGACACCCCACACTAGATATGCAGTGCCCTCTGTTATTGTGTAGCACAGATGTTGCTGGTATGTCCTCATGCATCTATAGTGACACTCAACTATTTGGTGGAAGTAATCCGGATGACATACTACTGTAATGTTGCTCATAGGGGATACTCAACAGTCAATGGCATACCAACGCATTCTGTCACAGCACCAGGCCATAACTGGTATCCCTGGTACCATATGAGGTTACATGGTATATGGGTCCTGAGCACCCATATCCCTAAGCTGGCTGTTAGCCCCTCTGCATGCATACCAGTACCTGTTACCCCAGTCCAACAGGGACACAGGTGCTATCCCAAGGGTGTATGTGGAGTTAACTATCCATTGATGCAGGTTCCGCCTGCAATGATGTTAACAGCTAACCTGCCTGATATGAACAGTGTGACCATTCCACAGCAGGGTGAGTGTATGGTACACACATCCGAGCTGCCAACAAGCACAGTTGCTGTCATACACTGGGTTGATTGGATGTCTGTGTGTGTTAACACACTGGGGCATGAGCTGCACCTGTGCAGTATTCCCATCATTGTAGTTTCTGTGATTGCCTTGCATGCCACATTGAACTCACCCTTGCAGATTATGTATGACACCGGGTAGACTGTTGGCCTTATATGCTATCATTCTATGGTAGATGCTTGAGGCCCTGGTATTGCCTGGTGGCAAAACTCATTGATGTCCCCAGCTGCTGCGTGTGCTGTGTGATGTGATTGACAGACAGGAAATCATAGACTAAACAGGTCTTTATGGGGGGAAATACAGGGATGTCTACACCCACTTCCTCTGAAAGCATCCCTATATGTATGTCTTGGCCCATGTGGCAGCATTACCTTACAACAGATGCAACCTTGTAGTGATAGGTCTTGGTGCCAAACACCTGTGTCCATAGATCCCTCATGACCAATTGCATGCCTAGGATGTATTTAGTACTATAATAATAATTGGGAATGTCACACTCCTCAAAGGGGTTGACAATGGATGTTGTGGTACGTGGCCTGAGTCCATGTGTCTGTTAATGGTCATCCATCTGTGTGAGACCCTCCTAGGCAGATGTCCACATCATTAGGGAATCATGATGGCACACAGCATGCAGTCATCTGCAAACATCGTTGGAGATGGGGTAATGGGTATTCCCTGCACCTCAGGGGTGTACATCACACATAACAGGGGGCAGTAGACAGAACAACAGGTTACTCCACTAGATATGGGTAAACTGATTGGGGAGGATTCCCCTATGGCATAGGTGGGTCATGTCTGTGCACCACTGTGATACCCTATGTTAACATATGGTGTAATGTATACATGGAAGTGTTATATCTATAATGAGTAGGTGGGTTATGCCAGCACAGGGTTTGTCCAGGTCAAGGTAGATGGTTTGTAGTGTCACCCTCCATCCATGCATATGGTGACTGTGTCATACAGGTCAACTGAGTGTAAAAGACATGACCCCCTCCTGGACAATGCCTAACTGTTCATGATGGAGTGTGTGCAGGTACACAATGTCATGGTTAATGGGTTCCAATATAAACTGTGCCATGGCCTTGCAGAACAGCATAGTTAGACTGCTTGGTGAATCACATGATTGAGTGGTGTACACCACACTATACTCTGGAGGGGTGACAGTACTTGTCCATCAAATGACAGGCACAATGGCAGTGGGCAGCTCTTCTTTGAATACAGTACCCTATGGTATTACATGGTTATGGTTTGGCCCATGTAGGATGCACCCTGTGATGCGGTTGTGTCCCATGGCACCATGACATTCAGCTAACAGTGGTGAACCGTTACCCACATTTAGGAGACAGGAGAGTTTGGGTGGACATACTGATGAACTGATGGCGAAGAAAGGGGATGGTGCCTACACTTGTTGTGTCAGCCATCCAGTATGCCATACCAACAGCACTGGTATAGCTGGTGTTCATGACCACCACAAGTGAGCAGATGCAGGTGCACCCTGTTTTGTCACAGACATATGTGCAGTAGGGTAGTGGACTGTCTATAGTGGATGTAGACAAAGTAAGCTCATTGTTTGTGGTGCAGGTGTGCAGGACTCATCCTATTCACACATACATGCTATGGAGACATTGCTCCAGAATAGGCAACTGCCCCTACTTTGTGTCAGACAGTGGTATGTCCTCCCTGTTATGGACAGCATGTATTGCAGATTTCCACCAGACAGGTGTACATATCCTAGCAGACAAAGGTGTATGCCTGTGTTCTGATAGACTGCCTTACAGACTATCTGCAAGTATACAGAGCTGAGTATATTTTTTTTATTATAGAGTTTGTGTAATTGTTGCTTAGATCTCTGTTGAAACTGTTCTGAGAGACTGATTTGCAAATATACAGAGCTGAATATATTTTTTTGGTTTTAAAGTCTGTACTGTTAGTTGCTGCTTAGATCTCTGTTGAAACTGTTTACCCACCACCCCCTCTCTTTTTGGTTTGTAGTTTAAATTTGGTGGCTTTTGTAGTTGCCCGCCCCACTGTAGATTTGATCTGGGACACTCCTCCAGTCCCATCTCTTTACCACATTCTACCTAAAACTCTTTCTGCACTTGCTTTTAGTCCTTTTTAATTGAATTGCATTTTTTAAACTGTGTTTGGTCTAATATTGCTACATACTCAAGTGTGCTATCTTGCACTGCATGTGAATTGTTTTTACTACTGTTTTTGCTACTTTTCTGTAAAAAAAACTGTAGGCCTGTTTCCTACCTTTCCTGTAACTAGTTTTCCAGATACAGATTTGCTGTATCCAGGACTGTATGTAAGCTTCTGAGCCCCCCAAGCCTTTCTGCTTTGGAGGGAAGCCTTCTAGCTTATCAGTGGGAGTGGTAAGCACTAGGTAACCTGTCTACCACATAAGGAGTGGTTCTGGCCCAGAAATTGTAGTTATTGGCTGTTTGGGCAATCTTCCATCTCTCTCAACTTTCTGATTTGAAAGCCTGCATTTGCACTTGTTTCTGTCCTGTAACTTGTCTAGTGCAGATACAGATTCTTAGTTTTAGCACTTAAATTTGCTTATTTATGCTCAGCACTTGTTCAGAACTTGTAGGCACTAAATAAGCTACTAATTACTATAGCACTCAATCTTCCTCATTACCTAGAGGAAAACAGTTTTTGTACTTACTTTTCTCACTGGCTTAGAGAAAAACAGCTCTTGTACTCACTTTCCTCACTTATCTAGAGGAAAATAGTTTTTTATTCAGACATGGCCAAGGGTCAGCTCCCAGTGTTCTCTCCTGTCTATCTGATGAATCTGGGCATCTTGAGACAATGTAGAAATTGCCTCATGTACACAGACAGCCCTCTCCTCCTACCACCCAATACTACAACCTGTGAGAGATGCACTTATCTAGCCAAACTGGAAGTAAAGCTCTCTCCAACCAAGACTGAACTTGACAGTCATGAGGAGAAGGTAAACATTTGCACCACACCACACTCATCACATAGTCACACTAAATCTACACCACCAAAATCCACACATAGTAACACAAAAACATCTGCGGAGGCTCTCAATAATAATCTGCCTAAGCAACAGAGACCTCCAAAGCAGAAAAGCAAGCAACCTCCATCCCCCAACACAACCCAAATGACACATAGCCCACAGACTCAGTGTGCCACTCAACCACAGCCAATAATGCAAAACAACGTACTCAGCCCACTAGTTATAGGTGACTCTATAGTCAGGCACACAGATGTCCCACTCGCCAGGCTAAACAAGGAGAAGGTTACTGTCAGCTGCCTGTCAGGTGCCAGGATCCACCACATAACCCATGCACTCAGGTCACTCTACAACAAGTACAAATATGACACTGTAATTGTCCATGTTGGTGTGAATGACCTGAGAAGTACCACCCTGGACTACATGAAAAGAGACATGGAGGAGCTCTCTGATCTTGTAGCCCAGGCAGGTATGACCCTAGCCCTAAGTAACATTCTGCCATCACCCAGAATGATACCGCAGTACAAGGACAAAATGATTGACTTCAACAATTGGCTAAGCTTCTGGTGTCATTCTAAGGAGATCCAGTATCTGTCTGCTTGGGATGACATGATCGAGATAACAAGGCTTTGCCACAGATGGCCTGCACATGTCACCCCTGGAATTCCGGATACTGGCTAAGGATCTTGCTGCCCCTATAGTAACTTTTTTAGGCAGGGTTCAAATAACAAATTCACCACCATAACAGGAACAGGCAAGCAAAAACCAAACTGAGGGTAATGCTAGTCAATGCTAGAAGTCTAAATCTCAAAATGCACTCACTCGAGGCACTCCTTAAAATGGAGAACATCGATATCTGTGCAGTGACTAAGACCTGGTTCAAGGCTCCAGAGAGCACCCCTGCACTACCAGGCTATAACTCATACAACACTTTTCGGCCATGTAACCTGGACCGAAACACCAAAGGCAGAGGTGTGTCCATATTCATTAAGGATATCCACACCTCCAGGCTAGTTGCTCAGCATAATACATCCAAGGTTATCCAAGTGCAACTAACTCTAGGCAAAACTGCAATCCAAATTGTAGCTTGCTACAGATCCCCCACCATGCCCCAGGATTCCCACTCCTCTTTTCTTGATGTATTGGAAAATATTAGGGTTCAACCAAACACCCTAATAATGGGTGACTTCAACTACCCCACCATTAACTGGGAAAACTACTCATATACCAACTCCTTAGTGCAACGCTTTCTGGAATTCATAAACTCCAATGCCCTAGATCAACTTATCCACACCCTCACCAGGGGCAGCAATATCCTAGACCTAGTCATTACCAACATGAGTGACCGGTGTTCCACACCTGAAGTCAACTCCTCGTTGGTCCGATCTGGCCATAAGCTAATCACCCTTGATATCCACATCCCGTCCCCGCCACACCCCCCATTAAGGAAACCATAGTAAAAAAATATCTCCAAAGCCAACGTCATGCTTTCTAAGACAGATGTGGTGAACTTCATGACACCCATGCAGATGGACAATACAGTTACAACTGCTGCATCCTACACAAATGCACTCTATAAGGACTTACAGGAGTACATGGATCGTGCGATACCAAACAGAACCAAGACACTATCCTCCAAAAAAAGGAAGCCAATCTGGTGGTCCCCTGCCATAAAAAAACTGTACAACAGAAGGAAGAAACAGTTGAAAAGAGAGTAAAATCCCATGAGTGGAGGAGCTCCCTGTTCAGCCTCAGTAAGAAGCTGAGATCCCTTATAAGAGCCTTCAAAGCTAGTTACAAAAACAAAATCACCACTAATTCCAAGGACAGCTACAAAACATTCTATAGCTATGTCAAGAATCTCGATGGCAACACCCAGATCTGCTCTGAGCTACAGAACAAAGGCACGAAAATTACAGAACCAACTGATATTGCCAACATCCTGGCAGATAGGTTCAGTGTTATCTTTACCCCCACCCCCTAAAGGACCCATATCTATACCATATCTATACAGGAAAAATGCAGAGTCCCTGTAATCACAACTACACAGGTAAAAGCTGCACTCTCTAAAGCCAAAAACACAGCATCCATGGGACCAGACAACATCCCAGGCTGCGTTTTACATGAACTTCAAAACAAACTGGCTCCCCACTTAAGCACCATGTTCAATAATAGCCTCACATCAGGATTTGTGCCCACTGAATGGCACACAGCAACAGTTATCCCACTCCACAAAGGGGGAGCCACCACTGATCCCAGGAACTATAGACCTATTAGCCTGACGAGCCTGGTCTGCAAGGCCATGGAACATATCATCATGGAACTCATAAACAAAGACATTGGTAACCTCCAAACTCTGGATCCCACCCAGTTCGGGTTTGTGAAAGGCAGATCATGCCTCCTGAATCTGATCAACTTCTTTGAGGCAGTCACCAAAGCTGTAGATGAGGGTAAGGTGGTTCACACAGCCTATCTTGACCTTGCCAAGGCTTTTGACACCATCCCCCATTCTGGAATTATAGCTAAACTCATTAAACTAGGTATAAATCCATATGTCAGAAGATGGGTTTCCAACTGGCTCACTGACAGAACCCATACTGTAAAATTTTCAGACTCCAAGTATGACCTCAAAGCAGTGACTAGTGGAGTACCACAGGGTTCCATCCTGGGACCTCTCCTGTTTGGTATCTACTTCTCTAAGTGCAGGCTAACACAGAAGGCCTCTGGCTAATGAAGTTTGCAGATGACTGCAAACTAGGAGCCATAGTCAAGTCCCCAAATGATGTGGACATCTACAGAAGGGCCTCACTGAGAAAGATGCCTGATGTCAGAGCCATGGCCTCAAGCTCACTGCCAAAAAGTCCAGTGTCATCCCCTTTGGTAAAAACTCTGTACCCATGAACCACCACATAGGCAGCAATCTACTTAAGACTGAATGTGTGATAAGAGACCTTGGGACCCAGGTGGACAGTAGTCTCTCCTTTGATAGTCACATCACCACAGTAGTCAGGAAGTCCTTCTACATGGCACACCTCATCATAAAAGGGTTCTCATCCAGGAAAAAAGAGGTCATTGTTCCCCTCTACTTGACACTCATTAGACCCATTATAGAGTACAATGCCTCTTTTGGAATGTACCTGACAAGACATCTGCAGCAGCTGGAAAGGCCACAAAAGTACCTCACAAAGAGGATTACTGGCCTCAAAAAAATGCTCTACACTGACCGCCTCAAAAAACTCCAGCTTTACTCCATAGCATATTGCCTACTCCGAGGTGATCTCTGCCTAACATATAAAGCTATGTCAAACCGAGAGCTGTTGGACATGCTACACCTAAAGAAATCCCAATCCCTCCGAGCTACATACTCTAGGGACCTAAACCTTGTCACCACAATAAACAGGACATGCTGAAGGGATAGATTCCTGTCCCAGAGACTTCCCATACTCTGGAACAGGCTACCCTTTTATGTCAAGCAAAGTTCTTCATTAGCACTCTTCAAGAAAAATCTTGATGAGTGGATGGGAAATAGGAAATACACCCCGGGGATCACTTCTGTGTCTCTGCTCGATAGTGGCACAGGAAAATAACTTTTGTGGGTGGCGTAAGCCATAGAACCTTGTTGGCTAGGCTTACATAGGCCCTTGGGCCGATAGCCTAGTACCTACCTATGAACATATGAACCTATGTAGTGTATAGTATACTACATGCATCTATAGAAATGCACATATAGCGCTTGTTTGTATATATGCCTATTGTTGCCAGTCTTTGATGAGGTTTTGGGGGCTGTGTGGCTGTGTATACACCCCAGGAGGATGTACTACATATTGGAGGTGTATGTATGTATGGCTGACCATAGCTAGATGGGTATTGTGGGAGATGGTGAGTGTAAACATGACCACTTGATGTTAGTGTTGTCATAGATGATGAAACTGTACATATGCTGTAGTAGTAACCTTTATTGTGTATTGTCAACTGTACTACACCTTCAACTCATGTGGGGGTAGCCCCTGGCTGCACTGAGGTATTTGTAATTGGACTGATGACATCTCTTTTGGCAGTTGTGTGCTGTCATGGGTCTGCCTTGCAATGCATGTTACAGGAATTGAAGTGACCTAGGTTCAGGGTACAGACACGACTCTTGATACAGTTGATGATGTCCATATAGACAGAATGGGATTACTGGTTACATGTGGTGGCTGGCAGCTAGCTGTCATCTGCATATGTGTGTGCTATCAATGGTGAACTACCTATGCAGTGTCCCCAATGCATCTTACTGGCTGTACAGCATGGAGGTGTTTATGTGTCTCATATTATTGAAACGCCATGTCCCATACCATTACCAGCTTCTCCTTTATGTTTTGAATGTATGATAGGATGGTTGACTAGGTAAGGCTGGGGTACTCTCTGCAGCTGTGAGACATGGTGTGTGTGATTGCACAGATGTCTGAATTTCCCAGGGTTAAGAATGTTTGCAATGTGGTCTGAGTCATGTATACACCTCTACCGTTTAGCAGCATGGCTTTCATTGTGTGCTGCATATCATCACGGTCTGTTTATCATATCATCCCACAATCACAGGTACTGGTACACCAGGAGTATAACACGAAAGGGGCACATGTTAAGGCCAACCATTTCATGACTGGATTGCACCATCTGTCAGGGAGACAGTAGAATGATGTTTAAGTCTAGACACATGCCTGTCTAGGACACATAATCAGTGTGCTCACTCCTGTCTCACTGCATATAGTCCAGGACTGTACATGTCATGCCAGGAACACCTACAGGTACTGTGACAGACTCATGACAGTACATGTTGATGGACAGTGGTGCGCATGCAATAGGGTGGAGTGTGTCACTTGCCTCAACCTTGATGCAGGTGAGTACGGTTTGCATGGTACTGTGTTTGACATGAATGGGGTGTGCTTTTTTGAAAAAGGGCAGCCTGTGTTAGACAAA
This sequence comes from Protopterus annectens, assembly GCF_019279795.1. Lineage (NCBI taxonomy): Eukaryota > Metazoa > Chordata > Ceratodontiformes > Protopteridae > Protopterus > Protopterus annectens. The sequence continues at coordinate 1,428,842,233 of NC_056731.1, read as the reverse complement.
CATGTTTATTTGGCAGATAATTTTGCTGCCACATATGTGATTCTGGCCTGTTGTGCTGGTAATGCTTGCAGAGTTATGCTCACATTTATGAGGCAGATGCTGAAGAGCTGTGCACAACATTGCCATCTAGGCATGCCACAGCCCACCTGTGGTAAAACTGTCAGATACATTGTGGGGCGGTACTGAATCTGGGATGTCTGCATGCAACAGGTGTTGAAGGCCATGGATAACATTTGTGGGTGTTAACTCAGCCTTTCCACTTGCTTCCAGAATGGCCATACTGATAATGCATTCTAGTAATGACCGAGGACTCAACAGAGATAAAGTACACCTTTTGCTTGGATGAAGTCACTCTACCGATGTGGTAAAGCATGTACAAACCTTTTCTGACCTCTGCCATTACTTGTTGCCTGAATGTGACAGTGTTATCCTCCTGAGTACCCAGGTCTGTCAACACTGTCTGTGTGTTAATGGTGTATCCGTTGATGTGAGATATAGTGTGGCCATGTCCATGACATATGGTATGATGGTAATGTTGTCTGCATTCATCTTGAGTCCAGGATGTTGGCAACAACCTAATTCCCTCGAGCCACATGCTCTAGGGATCTAAACCTCACCACAACAATAAATAGGATGTGCTGGAGGGATAGAATCCTGTCCTAGAGACTTTACATGCTTTGGAACAAGATTCCAATCTACATTAGGCAGAGCTCTATGCTAACACTCTTCAAGAAAAACCTTGATGAGTGGATGGGAAACAGAATGTTTACCCAGGGGATCACTTCAGTGGCTTGGCTGGACAGAGGAACAGGGAACTAATCTAAGGGGGTGGCAGAAGCCAACACATTCTGGCTAGGCTTATAAATGCTTTCGGGCAGATAGCCTAGTACCTACATATGAACCTATAAACCTATTCCATACCCACTGTATGACCCCATAGCAGTGTGCTAAAGGCAGTTTGTGTGTCTATGACAGACAGCACACTACATACAGTGGACACAGCCTTGGACAGTACCTACATATATGAGTGGTGGCAGTTAGCATTCATGCCTAGATACATGTGGGTCATTGGGTGCAGCAGTTAATCACAGGACCTCCACAAGTCTACATATTGCACACACATAAGCAACACAGATTGCGTTCACCATCTTATCAAGTGTGTACTGTGTTGCATGTCTTGCAATACAGTGACAGTTGCCAGGACATACCATACCCATGGGAAGTGCAACTGACAGGACTTCTCTCAGTTTGCTAATATTACAGCTTCTTGTAGACACATTAACTTTACTTATGCTATTTGTCATAACAATCAGGTGCTTCTGATGTGAAATAACTGCTTTATACAACAAGTAGACATCATTAAGGGCATGTTTGTCCCCTACACTCTGGGGACCTCTGTATTGCTTGAGTCATTGTCACAGATGAAATGTGGCTAAACATGAACTGCAACCTGCAGGGTGGGGACACATGGTGGCCATACCTCTCTCCTCTACATATTGTTGAAAAATGTCATGATGTTTGCCACATACTTTTGTTCCACTCCCCATGGCATTGTGGTTTTGTGGCACATATGTGGCAAAACATAGAGTAATATTAAACAATGATAATGTATATTGTCAGGTCAGAACACATAACCTTCAGGGGATGCATGCCAATGCACAAGCTGCTATGCTGTCCACTTTTTATGTGTGTCACGGCAATATGTAAATATTGAGCCTGAGATTTGGCCTTTGTCCATCTCTTCTGTATGGCTTTATCTAGGTGTCCTTCTATGATGACCTGAGAGTTATGCTGGTGGCCCTAACACAGTCACACCACTGCAAGGGGATATACATACATACTCACACACCAACCACATACTACCATTTTTGAGAGTACAACCCTACCTGGCTAGTTTTACCTGTGTTTTTGCTGTATACATGACGCAAGTGCCACAGAGCCTATATAGTGTAGGTGTCTGCCACTAATATTCAGGTAGTTGACATATGCAGGTGGTGTAAGGATTGCCACTGGGGGTTAGCAATGCTCTTATAATGTTATAACTATCTCACCCACACACACAATGCTGCAAGTGGTCATGCATTGAAACACACATACACACAGAGTGGGCACTTTTTTGTTTAGAAGACCTACTTATCCAGTTACCTAAACTACATACCGACATAGGTATTGAATGCGCAACAGTGGTACCTTTTTTATAAAATGTGTAACTTTGCTTCTAACATGGATGACATCTGTAGGCCCTGAATAGGTCGCCAATGGGAGAGTTAACAGAGTGGGACAGGCACACTAAATGGTATAACCATCACACACACACACACACACACACACACACACACACACACACACACACACACACACACACACACACACACACACATACTCACACAGGCATGACAGCCACGCTGGTACAGGGGATATGCATACACAAACACATGCACTCACACAGTTGGCAATATTCATATTATAATCCCTAGCTATCTAGTTGTCTGTGCTATAGTGCTGCATACATATCGCATGCGCCATGGTGATTATCTGCTAGAGACATACCTTACAATGTTATACACCAATTAACCTGGACAAAGCCTTCATTAATTGTGGAATACACTCACAAAATATAGGGACACCTTTCACATATTTCTCTTACATACCTAGACAACTGATAGGGTAACAGGTTTTGCATTAACATGACCTTTCAGTAGGGTATGACATATGAAACGCATATGTCTGTCAATATTTCTGATGTCAACTCTCAATTAATTGACAATTTCCTTTCTTTCTTTCGGCTTTTCCGGTTAGGGGTCGCCACAGCGGAACTCCGGTCCACTAATGATTGGCAGTAGATTTTTACGTGCTGGCTTGCCGGGCCTAATGCACAACCTTCAGCGAAGGAACGCCCATTCACGCATGTCGACACACAGAAGATGCTCTAACTGAGAATCGAATGTACAATGTCTAACTGTAAGGCGACGCTACCAGAGCACCACCACCACAGTTTCTCAATTAATTGACAATGATTTGACATAAAACCCCTTTTGTATGAGACATGGACCACATATATGTAGCAAACATCTGGTCATTCTGTAATAAATTGTACAGTGGAGTGGTAAAGCCTACCAGTGTTTAAAACAGTGCATCTAAGGTGGATGACATCAACAGGCCCTGTGTTGTAATCCCATGGGGGAGGGGGTAAACAGGCCTCAAAATGGTATAACCTACAAACACACACATACACTCAGTTGCCAGTACTGAGATTAGAACCCCTACCTATCTAGGTGTATGTACTATAGTGCTATGTACTTATTGCAAGCACCATGAAGCATAGAGAGCTAAGGAGTGTCCAAAGGGGCTTCTAAGGTGAATGACATTAGCAGCCCTTGTAAAGTAGGGCAATGGGAAGTGTACTTGGTGGGAAAAGCCTCAAAATACATTTATCTACATGCATACACATTTACAAACACTTATACACTCACTTATACACACACACATTTGCTAGAACAGTGATTAGAACCTCTGCCTATCTAATTATTGGTCCTATAGTGTTACGCAGTTATTGCAAGTGCCACAAAGCTTATAGGGCTGAGGGTTGTCCCAAGGTACTTCTAAGATCAATGACATCAGCAGGACTGCTAAAGCAGGTCAATGGGTAGGATACTGGATGGGAATGGCCTAAAACTCTTTTACCTACAAACACAAACACACACAGACTCACAGACACAAAGAGAGGCACACACACACAAACAAACATTCGAGTACTGTGAGATTACATCCCCTAAATCACTACTATTACACAATGGAGCTCACCTTCATGGTAGAACATGCCAGTAGTTACAACTGGTGTGCAATTGACTGTAATATGACAACACTCTATGCCTTTCAGGGTGTCTCTGTGTATGACTCTCTCTCTCTCTCTCTCTGTCTGCATCTCTCTCTCTCTCTCTCTTCCCATATGTCTATGTGTGTGTATGCTTGAAATATATTTATATGTTGCCCATATATATGTATGTATATCACACTCCAAAGATGGAGATATAGCACATGTGGGCCACTTAAAGATAGCTGCGGGTAATAATGTGTGATGGGTGTGGGTAGAGACAGTTAAGGTGTATATAGCTGTCTGTATGCAAAGACATATCTGCACAATACAGTTGTATAGGCCAATGTGGGTTTACCCATGGGCTGTAATTCTCTAAGTGTAGGAGCATGCCCAGTATGACCTTCTATAGTAATAGTGGAAGTCCATTCCAGAGATATCTGTACTCCAGTCCAGGGTTTTGTGTGCTACAGCCATACCTGTCAACCTGTTACTGCAAGAACTCTGGGGATATCCTGGCAAAATGGGGGGACAATAGGCCAAACACAGGGATATATTTTAAATATTGCTCTTATAGAGTTAGAAAGTTGTTAGAGTAACATCATTTGTTTTAGCAGACATTTTCTGACATATATGACATCTGACACTGAAATGTATGTCATTACTTACTGACATAGATCCTCAGATCATCATAGTGACTTACAAGTGACATATAAGATTAAAGCCAGTTGGCTGATAAGCTTTGTAAACAGTCCAACATCTCAGTCATATGCTGACCAGTGATCTCCTGGTTGTGTGGTAGCATTCTTAACTGAAATGTCATATCCTGGTGTGGGTACAGAGTGCATTGTACTGAACAGAGATTTCCACAATATGTGTGGTATATTCTACATAGCACTGTGATTTCCTGATATGTCAGTTGCAGAGCAGTATAGAATTATATGTTGAACCACTGACAGACATTTGTTTATAGGTTCATAGATTAAAAGGAAGTTACTAGGCTATTGGCCCTGAAGCCCTTATAACTCTAGTAGACAAGAGTGTAGCCCGTGTTAAGATATGTCAGCACCCAGAGCCTCTGTTCAGCATGGACAAAGGTAAAATCAAAGGACTGTCTTGTCTGTTTCCCACACAGTTATCCAGGGTGCACTTCACAAGGGATATTGTGGTATTCAGTTGATGTGGACATCGGGTGTATTCCACAGATGGGGGAGTCTGTGGGACACATATCTGTCACACCAATAAGTTCCATTGATATCAGAGACAAGGTTGATGCTGCAGCTATAGGTTGCTTGAGTGGGGCTTGACTTGCAGATGTGCAGCAATCCCATCAAAGCAGGGTCTGGATTGCTTTGTATGACAGACCGAGGTAATCTCTGAGGATTCTGTAAGGAACTGAGTAGAGGGACAGTGCTTTTAGCCTATCTGTGTAGGGTATGTGTTTGAGGGTCCGGTTTTTTCTGGTGAGGAACCTCTGTGGTCTCTCCAGCTGCTGCATGTGCTTTGTGAGGTACATGCGAAAGGGGGGGTTGTACACAATAAATGGCCTTATTAGGGAGGGATACATGGATCTTATGACCTCTTTGTCCCTGGATGAGTTACCCACCTTTGTGTAAAGGGATGGCAGTGGCTGTCCTCCACTCAGCTGGGGCAAAGCCAGTACTCAGGCTTTGATTGAGTAGGGTGCTTAATGCAGCTAGCAGTTCATGCCTGAGTTCATGTAGAATGCAGCAGTGGATGTATTCAGGTCCCATGGAGGCTGCCATTTTCCCTTTGTGAAGCCAGTGATACTCTGTTTCATAGTGATAAGGGGTGGCTGGGCAGGTACTGTGGATGTCCTCCTTTGCTGATAGTGGTGGCAGAGGGGAGACATCAGCCAGTAGATTGGCTATATATACAACTTTTGTGTATGTGGTGTCCTTGACCATCAGTTCTGAACAGATCTGGGAGCTTCCTTTGAGACTGCAGACATATGTGAAGAAGGCCTTCTGATTGTCTGTCTTAGATGTGGGCAATTTGTTGTCAGAGCTGCCTTTAGAGGATTTCAGCACTGCTGTTAGTTGTTTGTTCAGGCTAAGGAAAGATTGCTTCCAATTGTGCACCTGCTCCTTCTTGGTCCTGGACAGCAGTGTTATCCTTTTGTTATATAGTTCCTTTATCACAGATGTTTCCAGCCAGGTGTACGCTCCCTTGCGGAGGATAATGTTGTCCTCATGTATTCCTGATTCCATATATATATATATATATATATATATATATATATATATATATATATATATATTGGTATAGTACTTTGGTGCACATTTTGACATTGGTGCCTTTCCTCCAGTTGTGATCAGGTAGGGAGACATTGCCATTTTACCATAACTAGAGAGTTGATCAAAAAACTGCTCAAGGCTTGGAAAATACAAAACCACGGACTAGCGTAACTTCCACTTTATTCAACGCTTTCGTAAAAAACTTCTTCAGAACCAAAAGGAATGTTACATCAAGCATCCATTTAAACACTGTACACAATTAAAATCAATTAATCAATTGCATAGTGTAAAAACATAATTAAAGAGCCCTTTTCAAAAAGCAAACTCTTCATTCATCATTATGCACTATAGAATAGGCATAATTGAGTACATTACAATAACAAACATTTTAAAACATATGATTCACGATATTTTAAGAAACATTTAATATTGATGGCTTCATTTAACCCAGGAAAATGATCCACCTCTAGTTTAATTTGCCATCTAGCCGCTCTTTGAGACAAAAAATTCCTGTAATCACCCCCCCCCCCCATGTCAGGTTCACAGAGTTCCAGGATAGAAAACAAAAAATTTTTAAAACCAATACATTCAACACTATGTTTATAAAATATTTGTTTTTTGTCTTTTTTCTAATATTATACATATATTCCTTCATTCTAACATTTAATTTTCTAGTAGTCATACCAATATAAAATGATGAGCATTTGTCACACACTGCAATATAAACAACTCCTTTTGTTTTGCAACAAAAACTGCCAGGGACCCCTATGGTATAAAGTATGTGAGGAAGCTGAATGTAGGGACCTTCTAAAATAAACCTACAGATGGAACAGTCATGACACTTGTGCATACCCCTGTTGATATGCCCCTTCTTAATGCTACCTGTGCTTCTATCTCTCCCCTTTTCAAATGCTCCTTTCAGACTATGTTCATTCCTATAAACAAACTTCAGTTTCCCCTTAATGGCTGCCATTAAATCAGCATTTCCTTCGAGGATCTTCCAATTATTGTTTATAATATTACGTATAACTATATTGTCAGCACTCATAATCATACTGAAACATAAAATTTCAGTATACTTTCCAGTTTCCTTAACTTGGAGTGTTGGCCTATTTTTCAAAATGGGTGGATACAAGGTTGCACGTTGCTTAGAGATGTCATCAGCTGCTTCCCTTAACAAACTCTCACTGTACCCCCTCTCCAAAAACAATTGTATGATGAATTCAAGCTCATTAATAAATGTCTCATCAACACTCGTCATCCTGCTAGCTCATATGAATTGGCTTTTAGGTATATTATTCAGCATGAATTTCGGATGTTGACTAGTTGCATGTAAATAATTATTCTTGAAAGTTTCTTTATGAAAAATACTGCTATTAAAGTTTTCTCCCAATGCATTCCATGTCAAAGTTACATCCAAAAAGTTAATGGAATTTTCATAACATCCCACAACAAACATCAAGAAGTCAGAAACCTCATTCAATTTATTACAAAATAACTGCATTTCTCAAACCCCTCCATATAAAATAAAAATTAAATCGTCTATAAATCTTTTGTTATAAATGACCTTGAATTCAGTTTTCAAGGAGTCCAAGATGATGTGTTCCTGGCAAAAACTGGGGACCCCATCGTAACTCCTTGAACTTGCTTGTAAAATCTATGATTAAAAATAAAAAAATTATTTTCTAAAATAACTGCCATAGAATCACAATAAAAACTGACTTCTCCATTAGATATATTACTACATTGCTGTAAAAATGCTCTCATTGCTTCTATCCCCTTGTCGTGGGGTATGGACGTGTACAAAGACACTACATCTAGAGTAAACATAATGTGCTGTGTTGGACTGAATAAATGAGCTTCATTCACAAAACGAATACCATCTAAAAAATCCCAAGAGTCCCTCAAATATAACTTAATTTTACAAACAATAGGACTAAGCATTGCATCAATCATTTTTGACATACCCACTGTGACATAATTCGGGGCAGAAATAATAGGTCTGAAGGGAGGGTCCATTAGGCTTTTGTGACTCTTAGGAATGCCAAACATCACTCCTATTCTAGGATGTTCTACTTCACAAAAATTGTACATTGCAGAATCCATATTACTGCATATCAAATTTTCATACAAAAAGCTGTTAACATATCTGAAACTTTTCTCTATGTCCTTTGTCGAAACAATATTATATTCATTCACATTACTGAGCATAGATTCCATTTTATTAATATAATCCTTTTGATTCATCAAGACAGTGAGCCCTCCCTTATCACTTTTCATTATTCTGATGTCTCTAGAAGTCACTAACTCTTTCATAGCTTTTCTCATGTTGACAGTCAAGTTATTAAAATAATATTGACTCTTGTTATTGAGCAAAGCTCTAATCTCATTCTCATATGTTGTTTCAAACACCTGAATAGTATGAATTAAAGATGGATTAAAGTTAGAAGGTTTAAAAAACATGCAGTTGTTTTTTCTCACATCTTTCAAAATATATCTTAAATTTAACTTCCTAGTAAATTTCTTTAAATCAATGAGGGTTTCAACTACATCAGCTTGCCTAGTGGGAATGAAATTTAAACCTAACTTTAACAGTTGAACATGAAATTTGTTTAAAATACAGTCAGATACATTTAAAATGTCCTTTTCAAACTTACCCTCACGTACTCTGTCTGTGGATGATTCAGACATTAATCTTGCCTTCTTTCTGGTCATCTTCTGCTGCTTTCAAGTTCTTTGCTCTTTCTGTGACATTAACAAAACACCCTGTTTGATAGCAGTGTCACTGTTTTCTTTATCAAAAGTTTTAGGTATAGATGGAACAGCTGTTTCTTCAACATTAACCATAGAATCTTCCATTTCTGAGACACTGCTGAATCCACAAACATTGTCAAAATTATCCATATGCCCCACTTGCTTAAATAAAGTTCCTTGTGCATTGGATTTAAGGTGGACCACTTGTTGTTAGATCTGCCAAACAGTTGTTTTCTTTCAGTTTTAAGAAAAATGGAAAAAGCAGTGCCAGTACTATATGCATTGATGTCACACTCCAGTTTTTTGTTCTTTCTCTCAATCAACAACCTTTCATGCTCTTCTATCTCTTTTAAAAGTGTAACATGTTCATTTCTTTCGCTGAACTTAATATGGAGCTTTGATACAAAACTGTCTTCAATAGCCACAATTTCATCTTTGATTTCTCTCATCCTGTTAGAATTGTGTTCTATCAATAGCTTGAGGAAAGTAACCCCCGTATTGTTGAAAAATTGTTCCAGAGTCTTAAAGAATGAATCAGTCACTGAAACACCATTGGGGCATTTAAAAAACCTCAAGCCTTTCGGAACTATATTTAATTCAATACATTTCTAGAAATATTTATTTTCAATATCCAAACTTTTGTATTTTTTCAAAAGCTTGTCTAGACGTTCACATTTTTCTTTGAAATGTGGCTGATAAATCAAATCAGTAGATTTTTTCTTACTGTTAAATGGATCCTTACTGCTAGAGTGAACAGAGGCAATGCTGACATACATAGGACTTTGCTTTTCAGCTCTCTGCCCTATATTAGATGTAATTTCCGACTCATTTCTATGAGATTTACCCGTACTAACCTCAATTACAGTCTGGACATCCTCATCAGATCCATTAAAAATACGTTCACTAGCTCCTTCAGTATGTGTCTGAATTTTTTTGACCAGTTGGTGAGTCAAATGTGGTTGATAAATCAAGTCAGTAGATTTTTTCTTACTGTTAAATGGATCCTTACTGCTAGAGAGAAAGAATAATGCTGGCATTGGGATGACTTTTTTCCTACTCTCTCTCTATAATATATGTAATTCATTTCTAAGCTCATTTCTATTACCAGTACTAATTTTCAATTCACAGTCTGGACATCCTCATCATTCATACTTATTCCTTCAGTATGTGTCTGAATTTTACGCTCAGAAGTTAAGACACATAAAGTCTTTTGTATATCACCCAGAATTTTGACCAGTTGGTGAGTCAAAGTCCCTTCAGACCCATTAGGAGTGTCATGAAGACTCAAATCCAATAAAGGATCATTAGGAGAAACAGCCATAGCGACACTACCAAATGTCAACAAAAATCAAAAAGTCGACAAAGCAGCTGAACAAAAAAATAGATAAAAAAACTGCTTAAGGCTTGGAAAATACGAAACCACAGAGTAGCGTAACTTCCACTTTATTCAACGCTTTCGTAAAAAAACGCTTTTGGTTCTGAAGAAGTTTTTTACGAACGCGTTGAATAAAGTTTTGATTTTTGTTGGTATTTGGTAGTGTCGCTATGGCTGTTTCTCCTAATGATCCTTTATTGGATTTGAGTCTTCATGACACTCCTAATGGGTCTGAAGGGACTTTTTGACTCCACAAACTCAAAAAAATTCTGGGTGATATACAACTTACTTTATTTTGTCTTAACTTCTGAGCTTAAAATTCAGATACACATACTGAAGGAGCCAGTGAATTTTGGGATATGATGAGGATGTCCAGAGGATGTCCAGTTAGTACTGGTAAATGCACTGGTAAAAAATAGAAATGAGTCGGAAATTACATCTACCTAGGGCGGAAAGCTGAAAAGCAAAGTCCCACGTAAGGCCAGCATCTACTCTTTCTCTAGCAAGGATACATAAGACAGTAAGAAAAAAATCTACTGACTTGATTTATTCACCACATTTCAAAGAAAAATGTGAATCTAGACAAACTTTGAAAAATGAAAAAAGTGATAATATTGGAAAAAAATATTTCTAATGTATTGAATTAAATATAGTTCAACCTAAAGGCTTGAGGTTTTTAACAATGGAATGGTTTTTGTAGTGGACTGATGACTTATTAAGACTCTGGAACAGAACAACAACACACGGGGTTACTTCAAGAGCTAATATTGATAGAACGAGAACTAACAGGATGAGAGAAAAAGAAGATGAAATTGCTATTGTTGACAACAGTTTTGTATCAAAGCTCCATATTAAGTTCAGCTTAATGAAACGAACATGTTACACTTCTTTTAAAGAGACAGAAGAGCATGAAAGGTTGTTGATTGGAGAGAAAGAACAAAAACTGGAGTTGACATCAATGCATATAGTACTGGTAATTTTTTTTTTCCATTTAAAAAAAAAAAACAAGAAACTTTACTTTTGGAGGAGACCTAACAACAAGTGGTCCACCTTTCTTCGGCCCACCTTAAATCTAATTTACAAGTTTAAGCATTTAAGCAGGCATATGGGTTGACAATGTTTTGGGATTCAGCAGTGTCTCAGAACAGAAACTGAAGATTCTTTGGTTAATGTTGAAGAAACCTAAATCTTTGATAAAGAAAGAAAGTGATAAACAGAAGTGACACTGCTATCAAACAGGGTGTAAGTTTGCAAAGATCAAAGAAGCAGCAAAAGGCTGCTAAGCACTGATGACCAGAAATCATAAACAGACAGAAGTTTAAGGTGAGGGTTTAACATTAAAGGACATTTAAATTTATCTGACAAACAAATACAAATTTCATGTTCAACTGTTAAAGTAGGGTTTAAATTTATGGATGTATTAGGCTAGCTGATGTAGTTGAAACCATAGGTTCATAGATTGATTTAAAGAAATTTACTAAAAAGTTAATATTAAGATATTTTTTGAAAGATGAGAGAAAAACAACTTTTGAAACCTTGAAACCTTCTAACTTTAATTCTTACTTAATTCATACTAGAAATAGGTAGTTTGAAACAACATATGAGAATGATATTTAGAGCTTTGCCTCAATTTCAAGAGTCACAAGATTTTAATAACTTGAATGAAAACATGAGAAAAGCTATGGAAAAAATGAATGACTTCTAGACTGTAGAGATGAATGAAAAGTGATAAGGGAATAGGAACTGTCTTGATGTATCAAAAGGATTATATTAATTGTTATGTGAAATGGACAGTAATGTGAGTTATTCATATGAATACAGCTTTTTTTATGATAGAGAACAGTTTCCAGATATGTTATGATATGTTGTACAATTTTGTTTGATGAATATCATAATATGGATTCTGCAATGTACAATTTTTGAGAAGATGTGACACATCCTAGAATAGAAGTGATAGTTTGCATTCCTAAAGACCACAAAGCCTAACTTGACTCCTCCCTGATTGATGTACATTATTTCTGGCCCCAAATTATGTCAAATTGGGTTTAAAATGAATTGGGATTTTGCTTAGTCTTATTGTTTTTAAAATGAGTCATGTTTTGATTGGACTCTTTGGGATTTTAGACATTACAGCTGATTCTTTTTATTATATCCGAAGTCTGACAATTCATCCAACACAATGAGAGCATGTTTATTCCTAGATGTGCCTTACATCAATGGAGAAGTCAGTAAGGGGATAGAAAGCATATGAGCAGTTTTACAGCAATGTAGTAATATATTTAATCATTGATTTTATTTTTTATTGTGACTTTCTATGGCAGCTTTTAGGTAACATTGCATTTTAATCATAGATTTACAAGGGTGTTCAAGGAGTTGGCGATGGGGTCCCTTTTTAACTTGAGTTTACAGCTTTTATTACAAAAAGACTTATAGAAAACACCATCTTGACTCCTTGAAAAAAGAATTCAAGAGGATTTATTACAAAAGATTTATATGTGACACTTTTTATTTTATATGGAGGGGCCTGACAATGCAGTTATTTCGGTAACTTTTTTGATGGAACTTTCTGACTCTTGAAGTTTGGGAGAAACGTTATGGAAATCTTTTTCATAAAGAATATTTCAAGAAAAAGACATTACATGCATTGGGTTTAAACTTAAAAGCGTATTTTTCATAAAGAATAATATAATTCTTATCAAATTCATCACTAGTCAGTGTTGAATTCATGTCAATAATAACATAAAATTCAACTATGTGAGCTAGCAGGATGACGAGTGTTGAGTTTAAGCAGCTGATGACATCTCTAAGCAACGTGCAACCTTGTATCCAACCATTTGAAAAATAGGCCAACACACTTAAGGGAACTGGAGTATATACCCAAATTTATGTTTCAGTATATTATAAACAATAATTGGAAGATCCTCGAGGAAATGCTGATTTAATGCAGCCATTAAGGGGAAACCAAGTTTGTTTTATGAATGAACACAGTCTGAAAGTGGAGTATTTGAAAGGAGAGATAGAAGCACATGTAGCATTAAGAAGGGCATATCAACAGGGGTATGCCCAAGTGTCTGTTGATTGTCGTCTAGGTTTTTAGTTATTAGGTCCCTTTACATTTTCAGCTTCCTCCACATACATATAATCTTAGGGGTCCAGAAACAAAGTTGTTGCAAACAAAGGAGTTGGTTTATATTGTAGGTGACAAAATGCTCAATATTTTATAAAAAAATTAAATGTTAGAATGAAGGAGCACATGTATAATATTAGAAAAAGGACAAAACCAAATTTTATAAAAACATAGTGTTATGTAGTCATTTTTAAAAAAATTTTTTGTTCTATATCCTGACAACCTCGTAAACGGGGTGATTACATTAATTTTTTTTGGCTAGAAGAGGAAGAGAGCTAGATGTAAACGTTCACAGGCGACTATTCATTTTCTGGGTGAAATGTAATGTTTAAAAAATTAAATGGCTTAAAAAAAAAAAAATAATTGTTGTTGTATAATGCTCAATTATAATGTTTGTTATTGTGCATAATGATGAATGAGTGATTTGCTTTAGTATAAAGGGCTCTTTAATTATGTTTTTAACTATGTAATTGATTAATTGATTTTAATATTGAATGACCGCTTCTTTTGTCAGATCTGGCCAGGGCGGATGATACAGTGCTGCCATGTAGTGACTGACTCATTACCATTACTACCATACATATGTATCACATCTTGTAGTGACTCGCCATGTGACCGCTTTTTGTCCATCTGGCTAGGGCGGATACCAGAGTGTTGCTGCCAGTGACTCATGCCATTACTACCCACTCCAACATATGTATCATCCAACATCGGTCAATCATCAAAGATTTAGCTTTTGGTTGGTGTTTGCAGTCTATGTCTGGGTAATTAAAGTCATCCAGGATCAGGGTTGAATCTTGATAGATTATAGATTGAACAGGAATCGCGAGGTGAACATCCTGAGTGGAATATGTTTAGTCCACCTCCTTTGGCTTGTCTGGCCACATTTTAGGTCTGCCTGTATGATAGCATGAGTGACCAGGTATGGATGGGTTGCTGTCCACAGCTGTGGCCAGATTTATGTGAGTGCACAATTGCCAGCATCTTCCAGGGGTAAGAATGCTTGCAATGAGTGCATTTTCATGTTTAGACATCTAGTGTTTAGCAGCATGACCGTTAATTTACATTTTGATGTGAGTTTCATGTTGGTAGCATTGACCTCATGACTTTCCCTAAAACAGCCACTATGAAACATATGCAGGCTATCTGTAAAAGCAGCATGGTCTGTCGCTGTCAGGCACTGGAACCCCTTGGACGACACCAGAAAGTAAGCCACTTATTGATGTCAATCTTGTATTGAGACATCATTCTGAATGACAGTAGAATACTGCTTAAGCCTAGGGACATAGCTTCATGGGACACATATGTAGCATGCTCAATCATGTCTGTCTTCCTATAGTCCAGGGAATTATGTCTGAAGTCATTCACACCAACATGGACTGGGACACACTTATAACAGTACCTGTTGTGTAGAGACTTCAGTGCATGTGTGATATGACTGATGATGTCACCTGGCAAACAAGTAACTGTTACTGTTTCCTTATGCTGCCTGGTGGGGGCACATCTGTGTGTCTCACAATAGAGTCTCCTATGGAGTAATATGTTGGGTTTATGGTTGGGCCTTACTGGTTGCCTGGCACTGCTAAGTGTGCTATGCCTGGTATGTGGTTTGGAGGTTTGTGGAGTTCTCATGTGTGTTTGGCTCTGAGCTGTACTTTGTTTGGGTTTGTATTTGTTGGGGGCCACCGCATATGTGGGTGTCTGTTGTGTAGTTGTGGGTGATGTTTACTGACTGTATGCAGTGCAGGGAACCTATGTTACTGCACAATTTGCTCTGGTGTGCACATTCTCCATTTGTCTGGCCAGTGGGTCCCCTTCCCCTTATATGTGTATCTTTGTCCTTCTGTAGTGCAGTCACAGGCTTATGCACAGTTTCTGCTGTTATGTGTTTGTATATGTCTGGTGTGAGTGGAGTAGAAGTCATAATATCACGCAGAGGTTTATGGACTTCACACCTCTGAATGTACCTATTCATAGGATCACAGGAGATTACTAGGCTAATGGCTCTGGGGCCCTTACAAGGCTAACGCAGAGCATATCCGCAGAAGAGACACCACAATCAGCAGGTGTCAGCCATGTCAATGAGGGACACAGGTGGCACCTCTGCGACAAATGTTTGGTTGGCCATCCACTCATCAGGGCTGGGCTTGAAGAGGATCAGAGATGTACTTTATTTGATATGTATGAGGAGTGTATTCCAGAGACAGGTCAACCTGTAGGTGACATATCTGTCTCTCCAATTGGGCTTTTTAATGTAGCATATTAGATATCAGACTTTTGAGTGTGTACTATGCATGGAGTTAGACTTATGGATATGATGCACCTTTAGTTGAGCAGGGTCTGAGACTGCCTTATAGGCGAGACACAGGTCACTTCTGAGCAATCTGTATGATACAGAGTAGAGTGAGGCTGATTTGTGTCTATCCACATAGGACAGGTTTTGGTGGTCATGGATTCTGTTTGTGAGGTATTTCTGTATCCTTTCCAGTTGGTGCAAGTGTTTGGAGAGGTACATACCAAACGGGCTGTTGTACTCAATTATTGGCCTAATGAGAGAGGTGTACAGCGAGGTAATAACCTCCTTTCTTCTGGATGCAGTCCCTTTACTTATGACATAAACCAAGTAAAAGCCTTTTCAACCACAGCCACTACATGATGGTCAAACATGAGCACAGGTTGTGTGCTTAGGGGTTTGCCACTGATGTGGTAATCAGTAGGGGCTGTATTTATTATGAATGTTATGATAATACACTGTTTTGCATTTAACCTTAGGCCATGAGTTTTCCACCAGTCATTTGTTGTGAGACTGTCTTTAAATATGTTAAGATCATTTGGGTAGTCAATGACCGCACCGAATTACAGCTGCCCACAAAATTGGTCAGCCGCAAGCAGTTTGTTTTTTCCTGGACCTCTGACAAGTAAATAGTAAACAATATAGGTCCAGGACTTATCCTTGGTGGACACCAGTAGTAACAGGTCTGGTATTGGAGGTAGTGGCACCTATTTTGACCTTGTAGGTCCTATCAGTGAGCCAGTTGGGCACCCACAAGATGACATAGGGATTGACACCAAGTTCTATCAGCGTTTCAATGATGACCAAGTGGAGAATTGTGTCAAAGGCTTTGGCCAAGTCACAGTAAGCTGTGTGTACTGACTTTCCTTCATCTAGTGCCTTGCTGACAGTCTCAGAGGTAGAGCAGGTTCAACAGGCAAGATTTGCACTTGACTATTCTGAATTGGGTGGGGTCAAGTGCTTGGAGATTGCCTATGTCCTTGCTTATGAGGTGCACAATAATACGTTCCATGACTGTACAGATCAGACTTGTCAAGTTAATGGGGCAATAGTTTCCAGGCTCCATAGTGGCAGCACCTTTGTGCAAAGGGATGACAATGGTAGTTCTCCACTCTTCTGGAATGAAGCCTGTACTTTGGCTATGGTTGAGTAGGGTACTCAATGGCGGACCTAGTTCTTGGTGGTGATGTTGCAGAATACAGTCTGGGATACTCTCAGGTCTCATAGCAGCTGTGTTGTTTGGCTTGGATAGGGACTTTAACACTTGGGGATCTACAGAGATGTGAGATGCAGGGCAAGTATCATGGATGTGGAATGTGCCTTTGGGGGCAGGGGGGGGTGATGTTTGGGAAGGAACTATCTGCTAACAGGTTGGCAAAGTGAACAGGATCAGTTTAAGTGGCACCGTTAAGAAGTAATTCAGAACAGATCTGGCCTTAGCCACGGAGGTTTCTTACATAACTGAGAGAGGCATTCTGGTTAGCCTTTCAGAGGCTAGCTTCAGTTCATAATTTGCTTTGCAGGATTTCACTAATGATCTACTTCTTTTGTTGAGCCTAAGAAAGGGGGTGGGGGTACCAATTGGGAATTTGTGCCCTTTTATCATTGGACAACAGTTGCTTCCTTTTGTTGCAAAGCCTTTTTATAGAGGATTTCCACCACATAGGTTTGTGTATCAATGAGAAGCAGGTTTTACTTCTGTTGTTGAACCACTGACAGACATTTTTCATAGGTTGATAGAAGGTTACTAGGATATTGGGCCTGAAGCCCTTATAACCCCTGCAGATGAGAGTGTAGCCCATGTTAAGACATGTCAGCACCCAGAGCCCCTGTCCAGCAGGGACACAGGTGGAGTCACAGGACTGTATTTTCTGTTTCCCATGCACTTATACAGGGAACACTTCACAAGGGGTTTGAGTCACTCGGCTTGATGTGGACAGGAAGTATAGTCCACAGATGGGGAAGTATGTGGGACACATGTCTGTCACACCAACAAGCCCTATTGATATCACAGACCAGGTTGATGGTGCACCTACAGGTTGTTCAAGTGGGCCTTGCCTTCCAGATGTGCAACAGTTCCATCACAGCAGGGTCTGGCTTGTTTTGTATGCCAGACAGAGGTCACCTCTGAGTAGTCTGTCTGTAATTGAGCAGAGGGACAGTGCTGTTAGACATTCTGTGTAGAGTAGGTGTTTGGGGTCCTGGAATCTCCCGGTGAGGAACTTCTGTGGTCTCTCCAGCTGGTGCATGTGCTTTGTGAGGTGCATGCTGAAGGGGGCATTGTACAAAATAATTGGCCTTATAAGCTTAGAATACATGGATCTTATGACATCTTTGGCCCTTACTTTTGAGTTGGCTTTCTGTACAATGGAAGTGACATGGTGCACAGACTTCCGGTTGCTATCAACCTGGGTACCCAAATGCCTCAGCACTGATTGCGTATGTCAGAAATTGTTGTTAATGTGATAATATGTGGGGACATCAGTCTCCCCGACTGGGATGATGATGCATCTGTAGGCATTCAGCTTGATGCCATATTTCTGGTAGCAGTCATTTTTTTTGGTAAGACCCTGTTGTAGGATATCCACATCTCTTTGGGTATTAATGACAGTTCCCAGCTTATAGTCATCTGACAAGTTGGTCAGCCATAGGCCAGTGTTTTTGCCCTGCACCTCAGAGAAGTATATGCCATATATCAGAGACCCCCAGACCAATCCCTGTGGTATGCCACTCATTATGTGTGTACTGCTTGGGTTGGCTATCCCTGTTATGGTCATGTGGGTTCTATCAATGAACCAGTTTGCTACCCAGCTGGTAACATATGGATTGTTGCCTAGTTGACATGGTTCATGTACTATGGCCAAGTGGGGAATAGTGTGTAAGGCTTTGGCCAAGTCAAGGTGGCTGGAGTGCACCATCTTCCTCTCATCCATGCCTTTGTTGGCTGTCTCAGGGATGTCATCCAGAGTTCACTGACATACCTCCCCTTGAGAAAAGCAGAATGGTTGGGGTTAAGTATCTGGAGTTTTCCAATGTCCTTTTTAATGAGGTCCATGATGATGCATTGCATGGCCTTGCAGATCAGGATAGTTAGGCTGATGGGTTTTTAATTTCCCGGATCAGTGAACACTGACAGTGGCTGTCCGCCACTCGGCTGTGACAAGGGCAGTACTCAGGCTTTGGGTGTGTGGGGTGCATACTGATGCTGCCAGTTCATGCCTGGGTTCACGTAGGTTGCAGGCTGGGATGTATTCAGGTTCTATGGAGGGTGCCTTCTTGGCTTTGAGAGGGCAGTAATACCCTGTTCCCTAGTGATAAGGGTTGGGTAATCAGGTAGTGAGGATGTCCTGCTTTCCTAATAGTGGGGCAGAGGAAAGACATTGTCGCTGAATCTGTCAGCCAGTAGATTGGCTATAGCTACAGCATTTGTGTATGTAGTGTCCTTGACCACCAGTTATGCACAGATCTGGGAGCTTCCTTTGTGAATGCAGACATATGCAAGGAAGACCATATGATTGTCTGTTTTAGATGTGGGCAATTTGCACTTGGAGATGCCTTTAGAAGATTTCAATGGTACTCTTATTTGTGTGTTCAGGCTAAGGGTGACTTACTTCGAGTTGTGCACCATCTCCTTCTTAGTCCTGGACAGCAATGTCATTATATATATATATATATATATATATGTATGCTGGTACAGTACTTTTATAGGTTCATAGGTTTATAGGTTGTCCTGTCAGGTATTCTGGTATTCCTGATTCAGTACTTTTATGTACATTTGGCCATAGGTGCATGTGCCTCCGGTGGGGTAGGGGGCTGTTCATCTGTCTGTACCATCCCTCTGGTGGTTGTGCTCAGCTTGGGGACATTTTCATTTTACCATGGCTAGAGGGGGGTCAGAAGAGATGGTGATATTGAACATGACCGATTTTTTTGCCAGATCTTGCCAAGGATGATGATACCATAGGGGTTCTGCAGTAGTTAATCATGTTGGTTACTGTCAAGTCCAACATATGCATCACATATTGTGGGGATATCAAGAAGCTGACCTAAAGATTTAGCATTGATAAGATGGGGGGAATCTCTGTGCATTTCTGTTCTGGCATGGTTGGTTTTCAAATCAGTGGTTGGGTAATATAAGTCAGCCAGGAAAAAGATAACGGGTTGAGTCTTGATAGATTTGTAGAGGGCCAGATATGTGGGGTTGGTATCCTGAGTCAGATATGTTTGCCACTAGCTACCCATAATTTGCATAGGGGTCTTGTCATCGGTTGACTGCACTTGAGTATCTTGTGTGTGTCAGACTGTTTGACCAGCATGGAGGTGTGTGTCTGTCTAATATACCTTTATACTCCACCTCCTTTGGCTTTGCTGCCCATATTTTGGGGTCTGGCTGTGTGATAGGATGAGTGATCAGGTAAGAATGGGTTGCTCCCCACAGCTGTGGACCAGGTTTCTGTGAGTGCACAAATGTCACCATCTGCCAGGGTTACAAATGCTTGCAATGAGTAGATTTTCCTGTTTAGACTCCTAATGTTTAGCAGTATGGCCTTTACTTTGCATTTTGCTGAGTGTTATATGTTGGTAGGACTGACCCCATGACTTTCCCTAAAAGGCAGTATGGGGGAGGCAAGGGCCTTTGCCAGAGGTCTGAAGGCCAAGTGAGACAGATGCAGGCCTTCTCTAGCAAAGCAGCATGGTCTGTTGGTCATATGTTCCCAGGATGCCAGGCAGTGGATCCCCCTGGGATGACACCAGTAAGGAAGACAATTGTTACTGACAGTCACTTTCTGTTTGTATCGAGCCATCATTTCAGGTGACTGTAGAATGCTGCTTAAGGCTAGGAACGTACCTGCATGGGACACATATTCAGCAAGCTGAATCATGTCTGCCTTCCTATAGTGCAGGGAGGTACATCTGACATTGTTCATACTGCCATAGATTAGGCCAGAGTGATAACAGTACCTGTTGTGGAGTGACCTGACTGCATGTGTGATATGGCGGATTCTGACACCTGACAGACAAGTGAGAATGACTTTCTCCTTATCCAGCCTGGTGAGAGGCACAGCTGTGTGTGTCACAATGGAGTCTCCTATGAGTAATACGTTGAGTTTATTGTAAGACTTTAGTGGTTGCGAGACACTGGTGTGTGGACTATGCATGTTCTGTGGTGTGTAGGTTTGTGGAGTTCCCATGTGTTTTTGCCCCTGAGGTGTCCTTTATTTGCATTTTTGTTTTGTTGATGACCTCCACTTACATGGGTGTGTGTTGTGTACTTGTGGGTGAGGTTTACTGACTCCATACCCTGCAGGGTACCTATGTTACTAGATGATTTGTTATGGTGTGCACATTTTCCATTTTCCATTTGTCTGGCCAGTGGTTTCCCTTCTCCTTATGTGTGTCTCTTTTTCCTTCTGTAGTCCAGTCATAGGATTTGCACACAGTGGCTGCTGGTATGTATTTGGACGTCTGGTGTGAGCGGGGTAGATGCCATAACATCACACACAGGGATATGGGCTTCACACCTCTGAGTATACCTGTTTAGCAGGTTGCCCATCATTGCACTACTACATCTGCTGTGGTCCTCAGACAGTTTGTGTTGCTATGTTATTATGAGGCTACATGTTGGCCCTAGCTGGCAACTTGTCACAGAGTGACATCTGGACAGGCCCATATATGACAGTCAGACACAAGACCACACATGGGGACAGGGGGTTAATAATGCTCTGGCAAACATATACAGTTGGGATACTGGTCTGATATTCGCTTGTTTTTTCCTATGGGTATGACATCTGCTTCTATATTGTCTGCCACTGATGTTTTTGCATGAACCTTTCTTATTTTGCAGAGAGTTTGGCAGGCAGATGCAATGTTAGGACAAGCATAACAGCTCTATGTGGCATACAGTAAGGTGGCAGCCATTTATAACGTGGCAGTACAGTAACTTTCAGGTACCTGCTGTCCTACTAGGCACCGTACCTTTCAACCTCTTAGATCCAGAAATCTGGTAAAAACCATAAATAATTGGGTGACAAAGGGCCAAAAATGGGGACAGGTGTTAAATGTTGCCCTTACAATGTAGATAGCTGCTACAAAAACAGGTTTTGCATTAGCATGCATTTTTCTAAAGGGTATGAAATCTGAAACTAAAATCTGTTCATTATTTTCTGACTTTAGTCTTTCATGATTTGCCAGTGACTTGCTAGTAAAACACAATTTTATCACAAACATGAAACTTATGATACAAAAGTCTGGACATTCTGCAACAATCTGTACAGTTAAGAGGTATGCTAAGCACTGCATAGGTTACTCTAAGCTGTGTACTGTCCATATGAGTGGTCCCCTGACCCTGACTTGTCCATCTTTCCTCCAGTAATGGATATTAACCTCTGGACAGTGTGTACAGGTCCTACTGTAGATGTAGCTGACACACAAAATAGTTGGCACAGAAAGTCTTGGAACATGTACCCTGTCAACCGCAGTACTATACCTTGGCCACCAAGCAACTACAGCCAAGTGTAAGTGCTGCCCACTTTCTGAAAGCATTAACCATGCATATACATAGTTCATTGACCCCTACATACTGTGGACATGCAACAAGTTATCAAGTTGATTAGGACAGCCCTGGGAATGTGTGCTCTGCTATTACCCTACAAACATACATGTTACTGCATTTTTATGGGGACATGGGTGTGTTGCGGGGGGGATTACCTGTCAACTGTACACATTTGCACAGACTGTGCAGATTTTGGCTTTACTTTTTGACTACATTCAGCATAGTATTGTGTCTGTCTTGGAGAATACTGGCATATCACTAAAGACCGAAGGTTAGGATGTAATGGCAGACATTTGGGTTTCATACTTCCTACCCTTCAGAAACTTCATGCAACTGCAAGACCTGCTGTGATATCATTGTGTAGGTCTGTAGGAGGACTTTTTCATCATTGTTCCTATTTGTGGGCTTTTGCCAGACATATATTACTGGGTTTCTATGGCTAACTTGCTGGTAGGGGCTGAGGGGTGAGTATGGGACCCCAACATTGACATCCACGCATGTGTCCTATGTCCCCCCCCAGTTTATTTGTCCCCTACATACACTGCAGTGAGTTTTGTTAGCTAGGAAACTACTGCATACTCTGAGGAAGCCAGTATTGGGCAGACATTTCCCATTGTCCCACATAGCTGTCAGTTGTCTGCTGATATCCTGGTAAGCCACCTCATTCCCTTGCATACTTGCAGCAATACCTGAAATATGCTACCAAAACATACTACTACATTTATCTATTGTTAAGAAGAGTGACTTACCTTGTGCTTGCGGCAGTTGTGAGGATGGTGCTTGAGGGCTGACTCTGTCAGATGCACACAGTACACGGTCTATACATGGTAAGGTACAGGTAGTGTGATGTGTGTGGCATCAATTTTACTGTGTATGCGAGTCAGAGGGAGGTGTCAGTCCCTAGGTCCCCTGGGTGCCAGTGCATGTGCTATTTGTTGCCTCTTTGTCAAGGCCAGGGCATACCGGGCATGCCTGTCTGCCTACAGGGACAGGCTCAGGGTGTTTCTTCTCTGAACCCCCCTGTGCCTTTGGAGGCCTTGGCAATTGTGGGAGGCTGTGTGCCCCTTCCCTGTGATGTCCCTGCCACAGCTGTTTCCACAGGATCACATTGTGTAGCATGGCACATACTATGAACATGTGCACACATGTGACTGAAGAGTACTGCAATGCTCCACCAGATATGTCAAGGCAGTGGAACTGTGACTTGAGCATCCCAAACACATGCTCTATAATGTTCCTAGTTTGTGCCTTATTGTGGCATTCTTCAGTGGATGTGCGTGCATTTCTGATTGGTGTGTCGTCATCCACAGTTCAAGTGCGTAGCCAGCCTCCCCACGAAATGGTCATATGGGATGTCCCCCCAGCAAATGCCTGGTACAGCTGTGAGGCATGCCAGATGTGGGAGTCATGATAGCTGCCAGGGCAGCCAGCACACACATTCATGATAATGCCCTGGGCATTGCACATGATCTGGTAGTACCATCTTCAATGGGTGGTGCTTTGATATGGATATGAGTGCAGTCAATGGCACCCAGTACAACTGGGTAGACTGCTACATGGTGGAAGAGATGCATATTGCTGGTCCTCTCCTCAGGAGTGCTGGGGAAATAAATGTGCTCACCAGCATGTGGTCACATGACCCCCATGATGTCCCCAGTAGGTCTTTGAAAAGTACCTGTAGCTAGTATTCTTAAGGCTACACATACCTTGGTTTCAGCTGGGATGAGTTCCCCTCTGTTGGCTCTGGGTCTGATGTGAGGCTGGCATAGCTTGCTGAGTTGCTGAAGTATGTTCCCTGTCCACCCTGTAGCACTCTATCATCTCCAGATCATGCAGCCCCTGTAAGGTTACCCTGGGTCTGAACACTCTTCTTGTCCTCAGTCTGGGCTGGTTGCTAGCATTATCCTCATCAACCCTCTGTTTGGACCACATACAGATGTAGCAAAGCAGCAGCAGTTCCTAACATTTTGTCCGTTAAAATTCCCAAGTGTGTACACCAATGGTGCAGAATTTGTGGGAAAAAAACATACTGAAATATGTTTGCATACTTTATACTGGTGTGCTGCAGATGTTGCCTGTGTGATTGGTTGACTATGATACATTCCACCTGTCAGCTATAATATTGAGGGGTTTGAATGATCCACTATGAGTGGCAGAGTCCATATTAGTGATTTGTAGTTCATTTCCTTTATTCTGCTATTTCCTTTTTTTCTGTATTTCCACTGTTTAAGCCCTAAGTTGTGCTGCACAAACTGTTTAGCTAGTGTAAACATTGCTGAGCAGAAAAGGCCCTCCCCTGGACATGAACACGGTTATCATTTCTTGAACCAGCTAAGCACAGATAAGCATCCTCAGACACACCCCCTTGCTTAGCTGTGCTTAGCTGAGCATAAATAGGAGCTGTGGAGCTCTAATGTACTTGCACCAAGCATGACACATACCCTTTTCATGTTAGCTGCTCCTTCTGCTTACACCACCGCATTATAGCTGCTACATGGTTAGGTACCTGCGGACACAGTCTCCCATTTTGCTTTTCAATAAATTTAGCTCATTTACATAACTCACTGACTTAATCCCTAGTTACACCACTATACTGGAGTCTATGCCCTAAACAACCACTGTTATCTGATATTGTTATGAGTCTGAATGTTGCTCATTATAATGGCAAAATTCATATTTCACATTTAATTGACTTTTTACATTTTTTTTTAATTTTCTGCATGATCACATTTGTGCGCCACTATGCTCTGCTTAAATGGCTGAAATCAGCCAAAAAAATTGATTTTTGCAATTTTAAAACACTTTTGGATACCAATGGCCATAGGTTTGGCCATTGAGATGCCTAATAAACATAATACATGCTTTACTTTGAGCTGTCATGCCCTCGTTTTGATTTTTGCAGAAATGTACATGGTTAGTAACCGAATACATTTCTGTTCCGGACACGGCTCCAACACGGATGCCTGTCTGCTTGCTGAATCACAAATTCACCTCATTTGCATGGTTTTCACCAGCAAATAAGGTGATTTGCATTATTCCACTGCAAAACATAACTCAAACCATATTATAAAATTTGCTGATGATACCACATTCGTGAGTCTCAGTGGTGGGGTTGAACATAACTACAGGGATGAGGTGAACACTTTGATTGCCTGGTGTGACAGGAACAATCTGGACCTGACTGTTAATAAGACCAAAAAATGATTATGGACTTCAGGAGAAAGGCAACAGTTCAGCAACCACTCACCATCAAACGGGAGGTACTAGATAAAGTCAAATCAACCAAGTTCCTGGGCCTTCACATCTCAGATGACCTCTCCTAGACTGTTAATTCCAACCATATAGTCAAGAAGTCTCAAGAGAGGCTTTACCTCCTGAGAAAGCTCAAAAAGGCCAGGCTCCTACTGTCTGCTCTTACCACTTTTTACAGGGGAGCTATCGAGAGCATCCGCACTAGCAACTTCATAGCATGGCTTGGCAACTGCACAGTTGCTGAGAAGAAAAATTACAGAGGGTGGTGAGGGTGTCTGAGAAAATCTTGGGCACAGACCTCCTTTCTATTCAGGATCTTTCCTTTACTAGACCATGAAAGAGAACATACAAAATACTAGCTGATTCGACCCATCCAGCCCGCAACTGGTTCTCACAACCTGCATCTGGAAGGAGATACTGCAGCTTCTGCTGTAGGACTACCAGATTCAGGAACAGTTTTTATCCTACAGCTGTGAAACTTATTAACTCAGACACCAGCCATAATACCTGATATATTGAAACATCTTTTTTATTTAATTCTGCTGCTCTGAGCAATTACCACCAGTATTACTATCAACACAATATGATGGCTATAGTGAGTCACATCTAAGGTTAACAAGTGCAATACAGCAACTAAACAGCTGCTATTTACTTGCCTCTATTTATTCTCTCTCTCTTAACAGTGAAGGGGTTTGGTGGTGGGTATTTATTTTTATTTATTATGTATAATTGGATAATCAGTATTGAGTGTGTGTATGTAATGTGAACTACCTCTTGCCTGTCATATGTGTTATTTTCTTTCTTATGTTATTCTCTGATACTGCTGTATCTATATTATTTGCACTGCATTTCTCTCATGAGCTGACATTTGTAATTTTGTTTAGGCTGCACCTGTGTGGTCCTAAATGACAATAAAATTTGTTTGAATCTTTTGAATCTATGACCTGGATAACTGATAGACAACAGTGAATTAATATTAAAAATGTGCATTCTGATTGTTCACCTGTCAGATCTGGAGTTCTCAGGGATCAATATTCTGACCAGAGTTGTTTAATATAGTGTTTCCTTGTTAACACCAAGTACTGGGTACATAACTATACTGATGACTGTAATATTGGGTACCTAATGCTAAGCAAAACTGATCCTGATTACCCTGATGCATAGTTACAGTCATTGAAGAAAGAGATACTTGTTATTGGTATTGTTCTTAAATTTAGCATTGATAAAGCAATATTACTTACTTTTTAAATCATATTTCAAGATTTCCAGTGTATTTAACAGCTTTGCCACATATGGAGGTGAAGGAATACAAAGATGTGGATATCATAACATTTAACTTATCCTATACAATCACATGCCAAAGTTATTAGTACTAGGACTATTAAGCATACAGGCCACTTTATATGGAGTCTTCCAACAAGAGGTGAGAACTGTTTAATTCTCCTTTTCAAGACTTATTATAAGACGTTTAACTGAGTATAATAACACATTTTGTACTTATACCAAAGGACATTTAAAGATGTTAGAAGGGGTGCAAAGCAATATTACAAAAAAAAAATGGAATTAAGGAAGATGGATTATGAAGCAAGATTTAAACATTTGCATTTATTTTAATCTTGTTACAGATATATAAGGGGTAAGCAAATTTTGGCTTAGAAAACATTTAATGACCTTGTTCTATAACCTATGGTTAATATTGACATTTACAATTGTAATAAAAAGCACAGGTACCAAGACATAAACTTTGTTATAAAATCTGGTAACACTAAGGTACATAACTCATATACAACTATTAAAATCATAAGACTTTGGGGAAAAAAACTGCCAAGAAATCTTAAACAGTCTAACTGTATTGAAACTTTTAAAATGATTCTGGAAGAATGGGCTGGAGACAATGCCTTTGTACTATTTTGTGATGAATCAGTGTTCCTTGATGGCCACTTGAACAGAGCACAATACTTGAATTTATAGATTTTATGCATTATTTTTCAGAATGTGAATGTGAAACCTCTCAGTGTCCATAATTCTTATTCCCACGATTGAGATGTATCCTTTATATATGGAAAATATAAAAAGATATATGAAAAACCTAGTCAAAATATTGATATAAAACATTTTCTGTATATTTATTTACTTCCAATGCTTTAATCCTATGTAATTCAAACCCTCATCAAGGTCAGACTTATGATACCACATAATAATTAATTTTTGATGATATGCTTCCCTGAGGACACTCTGAAATGTATGAATTTGACTTTAAAGAGACTTTTGAAAATGCCTGCAACATTTGAAGAGGACATTTGTCATACTGGTCTATCTTGTATCTATAGGGAAGATTAAAAGCTATTACTAAAGGTTTCTTTCTTTCTTCCTTTCTTTTCATTTCAAGTACAACCCATTTCTTGGATATCAGGGGTTGTTTTTCTGACTTATTTTCTTTCATCAAGTTTATAATAAAGGTAATATGCTTAAAAAGAAATAAAAATAAAATAAATGCTTATGACATTCAAGCACAAAACAAGATATGTCTGTCAAAACTACATGGCAGCATTCTGTTGACAGAATGTATATTTTTAAATGGTATAAATATTATATAAGCAAATATGGTTTTAAATATTTACTAATACAGTCAGCATCACTTAATTTCATTTATCCACACTACAAAATGTCTTAAACATGCACAGTATTTTAGTTGCACAAGCAAATTCTCAGGTCATATAAATGAATCAAAACTTGTCATCTTTAATGCAAGAAGTATTCATATTTGATGAACTGTGTGTTTTCTTTGAAAGTCACAGAGCACAAATATATGCTGTTGGCAAAACATTGGCTAAGCCATGTGACCAAGTACCTGGTTAAGTCCATATTGAGTTTGTTACAAAAAGAAACAAACAAAAATGAGATAATTTATAAAAGAGATATGGTATTGATTTTGTTTTCCTTCACAATACTGGTATTTCTGCATTTTAGAGATGTTTATTTTTGTAGTAATCTCTGTCCAGATGCCATTAAGAATAATAAACTCTTTGTTTTTGCAAATATTTTTGAAGGCATGCTCTAAAGGAAGGGGAACAGACAAGATTTCATGAAAAATCCACTTTATGCTATGCTAATGCGGTCAATAAAAAGGTCAAAACACGCAGGTCCACAACTAGTGGATTTGGCTTCATTTGCCTGAATGTAACCATAAAGACTTAAAAAGTAAAAAGGAAAAAAAGTCAAGGACTTTCAAAAGCCATGTAGTTGAAATACTTGATGTCTTGAAGGTGCCATGTGCATTTATCCCAGGGGCCTCCACTACAGGAAGTTTAAGTTGTCACCCAGTGAAAAGTCTATTTCGTCAGGGTTTTCCTTGCAGTTTTTACTGAATGGTTTCTCTATGTGTCCTTTTTATCCTTTGGTTTGAATGTTGGTTGCTATAGTTTGCAGGCACCTTAATCTTTATGGGCATCAGCTGGGTTTAAAGCCCCTGTGTTTCTGAAGTATAGTCAATCTGTCCATTTATGCCATGCTGACAAGGTCAATAAAAAGGTCAAAACATGCATGTACACAGCTTTGTCTTTATTCTCCTTAATATAACCATAAAGACGTAAAAAGCAATAAAAAGTCATTTGTATTCAGAAGCCATGTAGCTGAAACATTTGATGTCCTGGAGAGGTCATTTGCATATATTCCATGCTTCTCCACTACAGGAGGTTTGAGGTGAAAACTCCAGCTTGTCTGAGTTTTCCATGCAGTTTCTATTTGAAAAATGAGTAGATACCTCTTAATATGAGCTATCAGGTCCATGTTCAGCTACTGAAAAAAAAAAAAAAGTGAATGGCTAAATACCAAACGTTAAACATCAAAAGATGAAATTAGGGAACAACTACTTCTATGAAAATTAATTGAATGAATGGCCATAGTTGGCCAACAATCAAGAAGTAATGAGACACATAAGGTAAGTGAAGGGAAACCTTTTAAATTTTCCCTATTCCCCACTGTAGTGCGATCTTGGAGTTGGTATATATAGTTATGGGGGTTTTGAGGGTGTAGCCACCCACACTGGATGGTGTGGGGGCAAAGCCCTTGTTGGTTATTGGCTGACTATGGCTACTCGACAAATTTATTTTCATTGAAGTAGTTCTCTAATTTTACCTTTCGATGTTTTACATTTAGTATTTAGCCATTCATGTCTTTGTTTTCGATAGCTGAACACAGACCTTGAAACCTCTGTGTAGAAGACAGGCCTTGATTCTAGATTATTGTTGCTGTCGAAGTTAAACCTTGACCCCATGTGCAAAAATGGGAAAAGGGGTTGCAGATGGATAGATCCGTATACAAGATAGATTGTACCTTTCCCAATAACAGTTCACAGGTACAAAAATTCTATAACTGTGTCGTTCCATATGCCAGTAAGAAATATGTCAGTGGTTATACATAGACAGTAGAACTCTATATGCTGCATGCACACAGCCAGCCTAGACATGCAAAATGCAGCTCAGTACACTGCAGTCCTTCCTGTAGTAATGGATTGAGCACAGTACAGTACGATGTAAATCCTTTCTTTGAGTCCCATTATGCAGTCTTTTTAGACCTTACTGTTTCAAATCTGAATGTGTTCTGGTATGACATTTTTGAATTCTGCTTCATGACTTTATTCAAATAAATCATCTGTTCTTATTATAAGGAACAGGACTTCACATGTAGTTGCTACTGATATTAAATATTTATTAACTGTCTGTATTCAGATAGATCCACTGAGATATTTTTTACTGTAACATTATTACTTGGTCATTTTTAATCTTGTAAGAACCCATCATTTCAGAATATATTTAGGACTATGGAAATGCAAAAATTGTTCCATTACCTTATACGTTTATACTGCATCAAGGGCTAATACAGTTAACATGGTTAATTATGAAACAGCTTAGACTGTCTTTTATTACAAGTTGTCTGCTTTATGAAATTAATGTAGTCATATGAAACCCACACCTGTACAATACAATGGTCATTCTGTTGTATTTCTAGAAGCAATCACATCACATGATTATTACAAAAAAAAAAAAAAAAAAAGATTTAGATCATATTACAGTATGCCACAATTTTCAAAAGGAATTACTTTATTAGATAGTAACAGGATTCTAGTAAAATATTAATAAATCTTCTGAGCTTTAATGGCTAATAAATGCAGTCTTCATTTAATGCTACTGGATTACAGTCACAACAAATGTTTAAATAAGTAAGCTCAGGTACATTGACCTGCGTAGAGAAAACAGTACTCACTTCATTAGACTATTCATTTAATTATTTGCTTATCTGTTTATTTATTTAGCTTTCCATTTATTTTTCTATGCAAGTAGTACAAACAATATAAAATCTGTATAACTTTACAAAGTAAGTTATGTTTTTATGAAGCAAATCAAGAGATTATTCCGAAGAAAAAAATGTTTAGATAATATTAAAGTATTCATACTCAGAAACTGACAGTCTACCCATAGCATATAGAAATATACATTCAATCACTTTTGCAAAATAATGTAGCTGTGACTATTTACCCAAATGAAGGATAATATGGAGCATTTATTTTCCCACATATTAATGTATTGGAAAAGGAATATGACAAGGCTGTATATTGTCACCTCATTTATTACATTAATTTGCTGATTATATCTTGCTAAATGCTTGGTTAGATTAAAGAGATGTTGAAATTAAAATCGCTAGGAGAAATATTAACAGCCTTAGGTATGCAGATGATGACACTGTTATGGCTGAAAGTGAGGAAGAGTTGAACATCCTGTTAATGAAGGTGAACCTAGAAAGTAAAAAAATGTCTTGTTGCACAGAATCATAAAAACTAAAATGATGACATCTAATCCTATCAGTTTTTTTGAAACAGATGGAAATGAAGTGATGGCAGTGACATTTTCTTGGGCTCAGAGACCTCTGCAGATGGTTATTGTCGTCATAACTTAAAAGGCACCTGCTTTTTGGAAGTACATCTATGACAAATCTGGATTAAGGAGGAAATGCAGTGCATTGTCAGCAAAGATCTGTATAGCCAGTCCTATGTTTTTTCACGATAATAATATATGACTATGAAAGTTGGACTATAAGTAAGGCTCCACACCAAAAATTATGCTTTGGATCTGTGGTCTGCAAGATGTTCAAATCAGTTAGTACTTAAGTAGATAAACCCAGCCTGTTTACTGGAAAGCATAATAACAAAGCTAAAACTCATATGCTTTGGCCACATAATGTGAAGACCTGGTTCACTAGAGAAAACACTGATGCTGGGAAAGATTGGAACCAGAAGAATAAGTGGGAGACAGAGGCTAAGCTGGAGAGACAGCATTAATAAAGCGACACATATGAATCTGCAAGAACTTAGAGAAACATCTAAACATGGCTAAAACAATTAGTTTTATAAACATATTTAAGAAGTGCAGGAATGATACTTTACTTTTAATATTTGGTTGCCTTATCGTCCCTTATGTCAGCTGGAATACTTGTTTATCTTCAAGTAAATCTGATAACACATTCTTATGACCACACGCATGATGTGAACTTTCTACTCATATGGAACAGCTTACTTGATACTGAATTTGACTATCCAAATGTTTAAAATGTCAAAGGTGAATCCTTTTATCCATCTGAAACGTATGACCATGTCTGCATAGATGATAAGTTTATAAGAAATGCAGTGACTCATCCTACTGAAAATCCTGATAAATTAGTTTTATAAGGCCAATCACAATGTGGTTATCAGCATTTTAAATAGTTGGAAATAGACACTAGAATTATTTGGCAAATGTATTGCTAAGTGGTGGGATGTTTTGTATAACAGGTTTTACAATTTGATAGATAGTGATGTTCACACATAATACAATTTAAGTGACCTTTGGCAACCCATTGTTGGTTGAACAGGAACACATCTAAGCTGAAAAAAAAATACTGGAAAATATCTACTGTATTTGCAGATGAATTTACTAAGGACAGATTCAAGGCAAGTGCTTGGCTGCTTAAAAAAGATATTTTACACAGAAACAACATAACTTTTCTCTGGGTATTAATACTCAAAGTAATTGCAAATCTTTAACATGTCATATTACTTATTTATTTCTTTTTCTTACTTCACTACTACCAGTACCCAATGTTCCCAAATTCAGAGACTCCTACTTTTGGTGGAACTTGGTATGATTCACACTCAAATGGATGACCTTATGTGACATTCCTGCACATGGTATAGACCATACTTCATAAGAAGGTTCTATGGGTTGCAAACCTCCATCTGAATGTGATGGACCAAGTGGGAATGCATCATACTGAAGCTCACAGCAGGCTATTGCCTTTAGCCCTAACTCCCACTGAAATGTTAGGATAATGTAAATTCGGAATTCAAATATGTTATTTTCCACCTCTGTGATGATGAATCCATCAAATGCTTGCTTCATAGACTGCAACAATGGATGCTTGACATGGCAGCAATGCCATTACAATTGCACAAGTTGCCTGAGTTCTCCAGCATGTACCATACGTTTCCCCTCGAATAAATGTCCAAGATCTGCCTCATTCTTTCACTTGTTCCTTGGCAGTTCCAACATGTGCACTAGCTGTTAACCAAACTCACATCATCTAGTTTGCTTTTTGCATGTGCTATTCCAAGCATATTTATGACTCAAGTTCCACTATCACTTTTAAGTATGTGGCAAGGTTATTCCATGCTGCAATTATTTTAGTGAAACATTTTCAGCTGTCATTTCCTTTTCTAAACTTTGAATTAACAAATTGAAGAGTAATTATTTAATGTTAATCTAATGGTTAATAAGGTTATATTCTGGGATTCTCTTAAAAATACATTGTAGCAATGGGGAAATGGTCTCAAACCAATTAAAGAACGTGACAATGCAACTCTCTGAATATAGAACGAATTGTAGAATACTAAACTAGAACTGAAAAAGAAGAGTTAAATAATCTAGATATTATTAAGAAGCTGAAAGCAAAATATCAGAAAATTGTGGCTCACAAGACTGAATTACATTTGGAGAAACTCAAATTACATAGCTACTCAATGACATTGAGATATTTGCACAGGTTAACTAATAACACTAAAATAATAAAAAAGAAAGCTCAAATAAACAAATAATATTTTAAATCCTCCCCCAAAGAAGGAAACTTCATATATAGAAGAAATTATACTAAAGTACAAAACATATCACAAAGACTTTCACAAGAAGGAAAACAATGTTGCAGAAGACAGAATTATATAAGATTCTTTAGTGAAAAATGTAAGTAATAAACTTGATGAACAAAAAATTACTTATACATAAAACAATTTAAGTAAATGAAATGAATGTCACAATAAAGATTGTAGAACTGCTAATGCCCCATATTTAGATGAGCTATTTGCAGAGTTTATATTTTTTTCTCCAGGTATTATTTCTTCAGTCTACAAAGCATTCTTGACAATACAAAATTCAAACTTATTCCTACCTTTTTGGAGATATTCACTGATTTCTTCTGTATTTAAAAAGGAAAAGAGAAGAGCCTAATACCTTCCTTTTGACTAATTTCCCTCCTCAGTGTGGACTGTAGGATATGTGCATCTATAGTAATTTCAAGATTAAGGGGCATAATGGATAATATTATTAATAAAGACCAGACTGTTTTTATTGTTACTAACATATGACAATATTGAAAGAGTGATTACTGCTATAAATAATGCTAAGAAAGTAAAGATATATCATTAATAAACTTAGACAATGATCATTCAGTACAGTTGATTGGAGATATTTAAAATTCTTAAACTCTTTGGATTCATTGATGAATTTATCAACATTACTTATAATCTGTATTTAGACTATAAGCTTAGATGGTGTGAGATCATTCAGTAAAGTAGATTGAAGTATTTATTTAAAATTCTTAAAATTCTTAAAATTCTTGGATTTCTTGATGAATTTATCAACGTTACTAATTTATTTTTTTAGATTCCAAAGCATATATCAAAATAGGACTTCATATTTTTCAAATACTTAACCTAAGTAGAGGGATCAAGCAGGGATGCCTCTTTATCACCATTGATACTTGCTCTAATAATTGAACATTTGCCTAACAGTATTAGACTAAATCAAAGAACTGCACCTTTCAAAATAACTAGCCACTCTAAGTTTAAAATCCAACTTTTTGCTGTTGATATTATTTTGACAATATACAACATAAATAATTCAAATGATGAATTAAATAAGGAAATGATTTTCTTTCAACAGTTTTCATCTCTGATAATTAATGAAAAAAACTGAAACAAAAGTAAAATTAAATATTTGGGGATAATAATTCAGTCTAATATTAATTAAATTTTTAGCAATAATTTTGCAAAAAATGTAATGGTCCTAAATTGGATAAACATTGTAGGGATATAATGGAATCTTTTTTCACATCTGGGCATAGATTGCTACTTATTAAATGATTATACTTCCAGAGATTCTTTACTCATTGAAACCAAAAGCATTAATAACAGAGAGAAAAAAAAATCTAATTAATAAAATGGAAAATACATTGATCTCTTTTATGTGTCATTGTATAAGGTCAAAAATTTCATATAAAAGTCACATTAGGCTATGGGAATGTGGCAGAATTAACCTTCCTGATTTAGAATTAATCTTCTTAGCTGTTATTTTAAACATGATTATAATATGGTTAGACCCTCTTTATAATAGTCGGTGGAAAACATATACATGCAGATTCTTAGGAGGTTGTTTTAGGGATATTTTGGTGAATAAATGTGAAATACTAAGCAATCCATTTTATGGTTATGAAAATATTTAAATAAACTATTGGTATATAGCTTTATTTAAGTATGTATGTATGTATTTACATATATTTGTTTTCTGGGGTGCAGCACTGATCTCCATTGACCTTTTTCAGACTCAGCTAGGGAACTGTATCAGGTTAAGTGACTTGCTCAGAATCACACAGTTAGGCAATGGAGGCTGATGGAATGAACCATTTTACCACTGGATCATAGGAAACAGCTAGTTAACAAATCCTTAATCCTATAAGCCAACTTCCAGACAAACTTTAAAATCCTTCAAAATTGTATTTATAAGAATCAAATATTTAAAATTTTAAAATTTCTTGTTTTTCCTATGGCTCATAAATTATGAATCTTAGAATGTTTTATGGATAGAGATATGGAGATGTTTAAAGTAAATAAATAGTAATCCAGGAGATAATTTTGATAAGAACTATTGGAAATTTCTGGAAAGTACTGGAAACTATGGGATTGAACATTTCCATAAACAATGAGATTAGATATGTATTGTTGAGGTCATCTGGCCAAATATCATCTAGCATGCACTGGAAAATTTACACCTGGAAAACTATATCGAGAACTTTTATTGCTCCTTTCAATATTACAACATATGAAAAGGTGGGTACTTCAATTTGTTGAAGATATGAAATGATTAATGCAGATTAGGTACATATTTGTGTAAAGAATGCTAAAATTACTATGTTTTAGAAATAATTTAACAACTTTTTAATGGAACATGGTCTGATAACTGTGAATTAGAAAGAACTACAATGCTCATAAATGTTCCTGCTCCCCACATACTAACAAGTATACAATGTTCTCTATTATAGAGTCTATTAGCTTTTGTGACAAAGTTAGTTACAAAAAATGGAGAACTGACTCTATACCTTTTAACAAATTTCTTAGAACTAGCTTTTATGTGAAAATGAAATAAAAACACTGAGATTAAGATCTATGAAGGATAATGCAAATTTTGGAAGCTGAGATAATTTAGAAACATTGCAAAATATGAGGGAATCTAGTGATGCAACACTAATTCTGTATTAATGTATTTATTGATTTATTTTAGATATTGTTGCTTAGCTTTATCTTAGCTTTATGTGTTTTTGTTTTTTTGTAAATATTGAATTTATATTGAAAATTAATAAAATATTGTATTTACCAAAGTAAATGTGGAGGTTAGTAAGGATGGAAGAGAGCTGATAAATATTTGATGAAAATAGGAGGGGGTAAAGACAGACTCTTTTGGGACTCCTTCTTAGGGGGATGCAAATGGAAAAGGTTGATTCATGCTGCATGAAAAAAATCATTAGAAAGAAAGTTAGAGAACAATTTGATCTCTTGTAAGGTGTTTCCTGCTGTCTGTAGGGATAAAAGTCAATAGGTAGTGGTTTATTGCATTGAATATGTTAGTCAAGTCAATGAAATTTGACCACATAAGGTTCATTTTGTTCCATATTTAGAAGAATATCTTCATATAATGTATATATTCTGACCATTGCTATCCAGAATTTGTACACTATTAGTACAATATATGCACATATCAGGACAGAATGAAAAAGATATGAGTACTGCCAAGGTCCACATGGTTGAGGCAGCAGGACTAAAAAGGATAGACCATCCTAGACTACTGTCTGGCAAAGGGCTTGATGGTGGCCAACACATTTAGCAAAAAAGGCAGTCACATGATCACATACAAGTGCGGCCAACATGCAACTCAGAATTTTTCCTAGTAAGGAAAAGGCACTGGGGTAGATGGAATGACTGCATAGTCAGCCACATGAAAAAGTTATCCCACAGTATAACTCTCTCTGGTTGACAAAAACATTTGTAAGCAGTAATCAGAGAAGGCTATAATGTCAATAGAGACTAGGTTGAAGTCCTGGAAGCTGAATGGAGAGAATCACAACAGTTCATGGAAATACTCAGGACTCTAGCACTTCAGGAAGAAGAAGAAAGAGGAGGAGGAGTTGAAGAAGAATGGTAGTGCCTCAAAACAGCATGTGTGAGGACTAGTAGAATGCAACTGAACCAGGTATTAAAATAAGGTGCATAAGGAATGCTGGTGGTGGAATGCTGAAGTCCAGAAAGCCATCAAAAGAAAGAAGGAGTGCAGGAAAACATGGGAAAAAGAAAACACAGTCCAGACTAAGAAGGAGTACTGGCTGGCTAACAAAGATGCTATGAGAGCAATTGAAATCACAAAGCACAAGTCATCTGAGTCACAGTATCAGCTTCTAGAAAGTGACTTAGTAGATGGCACAAATAAACTTTCTAGGGTTGCAAGGCAAAGACAGAAAGATAAAGAAGACAGCCATGAGGAACCTTTCATAAGAGATCCCACCAACAAACTACTCATCAGTCCTTAGGACATCAATAGCAAATGGAAGAAGGAGTACTTCCAACAGCTTCTGAGTGACAAAAACCCCACAGAAGATGTACTACTTCAGACATAGCCAGTAATGAAAGAAGAAGAAATGCTCACTCTGGAATAAGTAATAATAGCACTAAGGAACATGAAATCAGGAAAAGCAGCATAAATGTTCTGGTGAGGGTGACTGATAAACAGATATGCAGAGTAGTAGAATATAAAATGGGTGATGAGCAGGTCAGATTAGATCAGGATGCAGGACAATCAACCCAATGTTTTTAGTGAGACAGATAGTTGGAAAGAAGATGAGGAAGGAGTTCAACTGGGTATTCCCAAGAAAACTGATTAAGGCAGTCCTGTGATGGTTCTATGTTTCAGAAACATTGGTAGAATTAATGTTGGCTATGTGAAAGGGTCCAGTGACAAAAGTATGATCTGTGTTTAGGCTCATATTAGGTTTCCGAGTGGGAGTGGGTGTTGCATCATGGTTCACATCTGAGCCCACCTCGTTTCATACTGTTGATGAACTACATTAGTAAAAAGGTTGGAGGAGACAGATAAATAAAGTTGCTGTATGCAGACAGTGTGGCATTACAGGCAGACTTTGAAGAAGAACATCAGCAAAGGGGAATGGAATGCAAAACTGAAGGCACACGGGATGAAACTGAGTATGGTTGAAACAGTTGTAATGGCAGAAAGTGGAATAAAACAGAAGAATCTGAGAACTGATTTAGATGGGAAAATAGTGTAACAAATAAACAGCTTCAAGTACTTGGGAGGGGTGGTTGATAAGAAGGGAAGTCTGAATGAAGCTGTCAGAGCTAGAATTATAGGGGTATGCAGCCAACTAACACAGAGTATCAAGGGTAGTGTATGACTGAAGAATGCCAAAGTAGCTGAAATGTAAGGTGTACAAAACAATGGTGTGACTAGTGGTACAGAATCTTGGGCAGAGAAGGCACAGCAGCTGAGGAAAGAGATAGAGACAAAGTGCTTCAGATAGGTGGTAGGATGTACACTCTGGGACAAACAGAGAAATAAAGACATAAGAGCAGAGGCCCAAGTAGCTCCAATTGCAGGGTAGGTCAAAGAAAACAGAGTCCGCTGGTTCTGGCACATGCACAGGAAAGCAGAAAATAATTTGTTGAAGAAGATTTGGTACTGAAAAGAAGAAGGCAGAAGAAAGCAAGTGCATCCAGCAAAGAGATGGATGGATTGTGTGTGAGAGAAGATCTAAGACAGTCAGCTGTGACTGTCAAAGAAGGTCAGAAAGTGGTACTGAATTGAGAGAGATGGGGACAGCTGACACAACACCCTGACCCCATGTAGAAAATTGGATAAAAGCAGATTGATGATGATGATGATTGCATTTTATTCAGACCAGAGTCCTCGCTGGGGTGATAAGATTTTGTAAATATGGAGATAGATTGCTAGCTGTCTATAGATGAGGTTTTTATTCTTTTTTGTAGATGAATTTTGCTGTAAAATCATTGGGTCTCTAGGGGCTGAGGTTTTTAGGAATGGGCTTAACCTTGGCTATTTTCCATTGATAAGGCTTAGTACTTTTGAATAGCTGTGAGCTGTAGAAATGTTTGCAGAGGGGAACATATGTTTTTCAAAAAGGGAGATAAGCAAGTGATGGATGTTATCATATCCTGGGATGTTATTGAGGAGTTCTTAGATGTTCTTAGCAATGTATAAGCAAACCTTAATTCCCCCTCAGTAGACTTTTCTCTGTTGCCAGCAACTATAAACAGTACTTCCAGGCTTCCACAAATGACATCATAAATAGCTTTCATACTCAGACCATACAAAATGACTCCCTCTTTCTGCCTCTCTTTACCCATTAGCATTATATGCAGCAAATGAGAGGGTGTCTTTAAGGATGGAGTTAAAAATGCCAGAAAGAGTTCAAGTAGAATGGAGGGTTATTTGAGTTCAGTGCTGGGATATGTGCTTGTGGAGAGTAATGAAATTGCTTTATGAATCAATGGTAGTTGACTGGGGAGAATTAGATAAAAAATGCAGAAAACAGAGAGAGTTGTTAGGTTATTTGGAGTAGGGCTATAATTTTGTTGTTTATTGGAGGAATTTACTATTTTATTTTTAGGTAATTTTGTCTTTAAGAGGGTGTGTTTGCAGGACAGCTATGGGGAATTGGGGTTGGGAGGAGAGAAAAGGGAGCAGCGTTGCCACATTATTAGGATCCAATCACTTTGCAAAAGTGCACTGATAGCATTGTTCTGTCCCAAAGTTAATGGCTGCCTGTGGCTCAAAGGCTTTTTAAAGAAAAAAAAAAACAAATTTAAGAGCTGGATGAGCGGTGTTTCTGTTTTACTCTCTTTAGAGCCATGCTTAGTAATATATGCAGTCTAAATATCTGCAGCCACTTATAATGCCTTGACTCAGTGCAGTGGCTCCTTACAGCAAATTAAACAGAATAGTATCACAGTAACATTGCAAAGTATTGAATGGAAAATTGGGGCTAGAGGGACTTATTCAAAGAGAATTCAAAATGACCAAACACATGCCTTAAAGGAGAATTATGCAGAATGTCATACCTTAATTAATCCTTAAAGGAGAATAATGCAGAATATCACACCTTAATTAATCCTTAAAGGAGAATAATGCAGAATATCACACCTTAATTAATCCTTAAAGGAGAATAATGCAGAATATCACACCTTAATTAATCCTTAAAGGAGAATAATGCAGAATATCACATCTTTTTTAATCATTAAAGGAGAATAATGCAGAATATCACACCTTAATTAATCCTTAAAGGAGAATAATGCAGAATATCACACCTTAATTAATCCTTAAAGGAGAATAATGCAGAATATCACACCTTAATTAATCCTTAAAGGAGAATAATGCAGAATATCACACCTTAATTAATCCTTAAAGGAGAATAATGCAGAATATCACACCTTAATTAATCCTTAAAGGAGAATTATGCAGAATATCACACCTTAATTAATCCTTAAAGGAGAATAATGCAGAATATCACACCTTAATTAATCCTTAAAGGAGAATAATGTAGAATGTCACATCTTAATTAATCCTTAAAGGAGAATAATGCAGAATATCACAACTTAATTAATCCTTAAAGGAGAATAATGTAGAATATCACACCTTAATTAATCCTTAAAGGAGAATAATGCAGAATATCACACCTTAATTAATCATTAAAGGAGAATAATGCAGAATATCACACCTTAATTAATCCTTAAAGGAGAATAATGCAGAATATCACACCTTAATTAATCCTTAAAGGAGAATAATGCAGAATATCACACATTAATTAATCCTTAAAGGAGAATAATGCAGAATATCACACCTTAATTAATCCTTAAAGGAGAATAATGCAGAATATCACACCTTAATTAATCCTTAAATGAGAATAATGCAGAATTTCACATCTTAATTAATCCTTAAAGGAGAATAATGCAGAATATCACACCTTAATTAATCCTTAAAGGAGAATAATGCAGAATATCACACCTTAATTAATCCTTAAAGGAGAATTATGCAGAATATCACACCTTAATTAATCCTTAAAGGAGAATAATGCAGAATATCACACCTTAATTAATCCTTAAATGAGAATAATGCAGAATATCACACCTTAATTAATCCTTAAAGGAGAATAATGCAGAATATCACATCTTAATGAATCAATTATTAAACACACCCTCAGCTAATAACTGGTGGTTCAGTTTATTCATTTAAGAGGTATATTTCTTTACCAGGACCTTCTTAAATGTATTATACCTAGTTAGTTATGACTTCACTTTTCAGAACATTTTTAATAATGACAAAAT
This sequence comes from Protopterus annectens, assembly GCF_019279795.1. Lineage (NCBI taxonomy): Eukaryota > Metazoa > Chordata > Ceratodontiformes > Protopteridae > Protopterus > Protopterus annectens. The sequence continues at coordinate 1,428,800,822 of NC_056731.1, read as the reverse complement.
GATGCTCTGTCAATAGGGTTGCTCCTTCACTGCTACAGGGAATAAGTTTTATTCATTACTTTTGATTATTTTTTTGTTTAGTTTCTCCAAATGTTTATGTTTTACATACCCTGATGGAAATGGACTCCGTTCCTAAACCAGGGCATAATTAAAGTTAACAAAATCAGGTTTGCTTCAGTCTTTGACTTTAGATATGAGTGCTCTTCCCTGCACCTGCAGTGTACACAGAATTACCTCTTTTTGAAGTTCATTAGAAAGTACTTTTATCTGTAGCATATTTAGGTATGTTTGAAGATTCTTGGTATTAGTTCAGTTGCTTCTACTACAACTGGAACTGTGTATCCTTATTCCACATTGCTCAAGTTTCTGTTTGCAAGTCATGCTATTTTACAAATTTAAATATTTCATTTCTTAAGTCACTGGGTGTACTTCAATAATCAAAGCTATTCCTGTCTTTTCTCTTAAACTACAATATCCAGTCTGTTTGCTTTAACCTTCTTAGCTGCTGTATAGGGTGGCCCGATGTTATCATTACTCCATCATTCTCTACAATCATTTAGCATTCATGTTTCCAATGTTTCTCAGGTGCCTCTGTGCTGTAATGTTTACAAAGTCTCCAGTGTAACAACCTTCCCACATTTTTATGCCTCTCAGTATACAGACCTTCAGCCCTTAGTGTATCACACCCTGCAACAAGATGTATAACTGTTTCTAGTTCACTACTGCACAACCTACATTTGTCTGTATCTCTTGCCTTTTCCTTAGATTGTATGAACCAACTAGTGTGTAAGCCACTATATTGGGCTGCCAATATTAATCTTTATCTTTTTGTTAAACTTCACCCAATCTAAGCCATCCACATGACAACTCTTGGTCAACATATGTGTGATCCAGCAGGTCTCTATACTTCCGGCTATAATTGTGATCTTTCCATTTATCTTTTTTTTTTTTTTTTTTTTTTTGCATTTATGAATTTCTTTTGTGACTGTTTTTTATCTATGTTTGGTTAGATTTTCATGCCTGCATTTTTCCTAAAAGCTTTTGCTAGCCTAATCAAAGTGGTCATCTTGGGCGTATTTTGTTCATGTTTTAGAACTTTTACTATGTTTGGATATGATGATGTCAATAAATATGTATGCAGTCCCACAATCACTGACCTATATGTATAGTAGATTACATGGAGTCCTGTGCCTCCTTCAGATCATGTGATATATAATCTTGGCAAAAGCTGGTTCTTGTATATCATTTGATGGGCACAGGGCAATTTTCTTGTTTTCCTGTCAAGCTTATCCAGCCCTTTTTATGGCCAGTCAGTCACTCCAAAGCTATAAGTTAAAGAAGGAAGTGCAATTTGATTTACAGCAAGAACTTTACTCTTAGATATCAAAGAATTTTCATTATTAATTTTAGTCTTCTTAAATTTTCCTGAGCTTTTTTTTTTTTTTTTTCATGCTGTCACTGCCTCTTCATCTATGCCACTATATTTATACACTCCTTGTTCCAGATCTTTTACATCACATTCTTCCCCATGTTTTAGATTTTCTTGTGTCATTTTTGTACCCTTGTTGAGACCAAATGATATTCCTGTGCCATCAGACAAGGCACTATCAACTTGTAGTTGCTCTTTCAGGTGTCTATCTGATGAACTACACAGTCTTAAGTCATTCACAAAAAGTAAATGCGATATCCTTTTACTTCATGATTTTCAAGGAGTCAGATTGAATCTGTCGTCTAGGCTGTTGAGTAAACAGCATAATGGATTGAGAACAAGACACTACAATAACGGTGACGAAGAATCACATTGAAATATCCCACACTGGATTTTCATACCCTGGATAGCAATTTGTCATTTTTTGTGGTTCAGCTGCAATTGACATGTCTTCATAGTACCTGCAATAAAATTTACCAGTGTATGATTGATCTTATACATCTGTGAGCATTCTATAATCCAGGAGTGAAGAATAGCGTCACATGCTTTTTTGTATTCTAGCCGTGCCATAATACGATTCCTGTTCAATTTACAGGTCTCTTTTATGGCTTTTATAAACAAAAGATAATTCTTTGTTCCATATGAATCTCTGTTAGTTCCCTTCTATTCCATGGCCATGACTGAAATTTTGTCAAAATGATTGTATACTGTATCTGCATCAGTTCCCATCTATAACTTATATATGTTGTTGGGAGACAGGTTATTGGTTGATAATTATTGGGCGATCCGCAGGTTCACTTTTAAGTAAGAGCATGGTTTCCCCATTGTTAGCCAGTCTGATGTCATTTCAGGGTGTTAATATAAATAGTTTTTACTTGAGGCTAAATAAAAGAGCAAATATGACAATACCTTGGCATTTCCCATTTAGGGTTTTTTTTCATTTTATCCCTATCTCAGTAGCTGTTATTTTATTCCAATCCATATCTTGTGTTTCAGAGTCTCTTAATTGTTATGTTACTTCTTTTATTGTATTTTTGGTTTAGCTCATTTATTTTTCTAATAATTTTTAGAAATATTTCCATTTCTGTATTCTTCCAGTAATGACTCTTCTTTTCTTAATGGTTTCAGAAATACTTCTAGTCGATGCTTCCATGGTGGTAATCTATTTGCCCCTTTATTTTCCTTTACTAATTTATGCTTTCTTGGTTATACATTATCTGTTATTAGTTTTGCTGTGCAATAATGAATGCTGTTGATTTCTGTTATATTATGCAGATCTCTCTTTATAGTTCCAATTACTTTATTCATTTAAGTTTTTGACAACTCTGTCTTATTCACTTTTGGCAGTCTCTGTTTCTCATACATATTATTATATTATCCATTACCATCTGATCAAGTAGGTCTTCCCTTAAACTGTTTTCTTCCTCACTGAGATTTTCTTCTAGGGTTCATGTTTCCTGCTCTTTCTGCCTCTGAGTGAAAATATTTTGGCTTTGAAATGACTGTGAGATTTCATTTTGTGAAACATATTTACTACTTTCAACATTTAACTGAAATAATGACTGATATTCTCTATTGCTACTCTGCTCTAATTCCTCTTTCACTTCTTCAGGTGGTAACTGTTTAAATAAACCACCATTCTGAAGTGACCTTTGCATCTGGGATTCCCATTTGAATCCGTCATTTCTAACTGATCTGTCACTTCATTTTAAGTTTCCTCAATTTCCGTATCAAACTGCTTACGCATTATTACATTAAACTTCTTTGCTACTATTCTCTTTTTTTAAACATTTGCCATGTCTGGGAATCTTTGCCTATATGATTTTTTTGGATCTACTTCAGAAGATCGACTCACCAGAACGTTGAACGTCATATGGTCGAGACCATAAGAATGAATTTCCAAAATGTTGAACTATGGAAAACAACAAAAAATCTATGTTTTTGCAGGATGGCAAGACATTCTGTATGCCCATATCCCCTGCATATTATATATACTAACTCCAAGATTGCAGTACAAGGGTAAATTCTCCAGTTCCCACTGTACTGCGTTCTCCATTCAAAAGCTTTGATGTTTCAAAAAGTCAGTCATTTGGTCTCAATCATATAATGCTCAACTTTCTGTTGACTTGATCTTCTGAAGGGGACCCAGATTTTTAAGTATTTTTTTAATTTGCTTTATGAGTATTATTTAACATTTTTTATTTATTTATTTTTTCTGCTTATAAACTGCAGTATATTAGGTCTCACTTCTCTTGGGTCCAACTCTCTCTTTAATGTTGAAAATACCTGTGGACTTTTTTCTCTCTCTTAATATTTCATTTTTTTGTTTCCTTTTCCAGCTTTAAGAATAATAATTTACAGTCTTAAAAAATAATACAAAAACAACTACACTTTAAATAATTATGCCAAATTTGACATAATATGAAACAAGTTATGTCACAATTATTTAATAATTAGAGAAATTTGACCCAGTTTATACTGAAATTAAAGGTAAATTAGTATATTACAAACAGGAATTGCAATATAAAATGAGAGAAGAGCAGACTTATGGTATATTTAGAGAGAAAGCCAGGGGAAGACAAATTGATAGATGTAAGGAAGTGAATGAAGAAGGGAGGGTAAAGAGGCGTAAGGTATGGATAGGTATTTGTTCATATTTAGGGGTATAGTTTATCATAATGTTGGCAAGAACAGAGACAGCTTTTGTCTAGGAAGTCTTTCAGGATGGTTTTGAAGTATGGGAAGGATGGTATTGACCAGCTACTGGACAGAGATAAGGAATTCCAAGCCTTAGCAACATGGTAGGATTACAGACAATGTCCAGCAGATTTGATAGGTTTGTGGACAGACAGGAGTTTTTGTTCATCGGAACATAATGACTGACTGGGAACATAGTTGTGTAGAATGTTATTCAGTGCTGGATAAGCAGAGGGATTCTGGATAATTTTATAGGTGGTAAGAAACTGTGAATATGTTAGTTGATGGAGTAATTCTAACTAATTTAGGCTTTTAGTACTATACAGTGATGAGTTTTGAAATTAGTATTTGCTACAAATTTAGCAACTTTGTTATAGCATTGCTCATGCTTTGATTTTTGTGATACATGAAGGTTAGTAAGGATAGGAGTACCATAAAGAAGTGTGAGGAGGAGATATGCAGTGGCAAGTATAACTTTAGTTGCATTAGTGAGAAACTATTTGGTTCTGTAAAGCATCCCAAGTTTTTGATGAGGTTTTCTTATGCCATTTTGTATATGCAGATCAAATTTAAGATTATAATCCACTATCATCTCTAATAATTTGTTATGAGAAGTGACCAGTGGCTTTATTATCAAGAGAGAGGGCTTTACATTTTATATTTTAATGGGAGAGGGATTTGGGGAAAATGTAGTAGTTTGTGTTTTTTAGGGCTGAGCATGAGTTGTGAGTTACAAGCCATGCTTTAGTTTTGTTAAAGTTTCTGAGCAATTGTTTGGAGGTGTGCCATATTTTCATTTGTGCAAATGAGTGAGGAATCATCTGCATACTGATTAGGGAGGTCTGTTGTGTAGATGTGTGAAGGATGTTAGTGAGAATTTTAAAGAATAGGGGGCAAAGGATAGAGCTTTGTGGTATACCAGTAATAACTGGGAGGTATGGAGAGAGGGTGGAGTACCATTTTACTAACTGATACCTATTGAATGAGTAGCTTTTGAACTATAGAAGTGTGGGCTGAGAGAGACTTAATGAGAACATTTGAAGTAGACATCTGCTGGGACAAACTGTATCAAAGGCTTTAGACAAGTCTAGAAATAAGAAGGAGACTAGTTTGCTGTTTTCTCTAGCTTTATTGACAATATCTATATAAGTTAGAAGTGCAGTGCTTGTAATACAGGAAGGATGGAAGCCATGTTGTGTGGGGGATACAATCTCTTCCTACAGGAGATAGTTTAGCGATAGTTTATGGATATATTTTTCAAGTATTTTGAAGGGGGAGTACAATTGCTATAGGTCTAAAGTCAGTAATATGTGTTGAATTTCCTCCTTTGTGCAGAGGGATAATGTGTGAGTTCTTGGAGAGACAGGGAATGTGGGCTTCCTCGAGTGATCAATTTATAAGGATTGAGACAAGGCTAGGCAAAGCTATTGGATACTATTTTAAGGTACTCACTTGGCAGGTCATCCGTTGAAGTCGAGTATGGTTTGAGTTTGTTTAAGAACAGTTTTGTATAGGATGTGGGCACAGGTTTGAAGGTGAAAGTGGATGTGGTGATACGTGGCTACTGGGCAGGGTTAGGATTAGATGCTGGGGAATCCATGGTTAGAGATGCTAAACTATCTATGAAATAAGAGTTGTATTGCATTGCAGTTTTGAGTGATGAGCTGTTGGGAGAGGGGTTAGGATTGAATATAGGGTTAGGATGCAATATTTCTTTACTAGCTGTCCAGAATTTTTGGGGTTGTATTTACTATTATTGTTAAGTTAATATAATGTAGTTTTTGTCTTCAATAATTTGCTTTTTAGTAAAATTGCAAAAAATTCTGTAGTTTCGAAGATATTTTGCTGTTTTATATTTTTCCCATTTTTTTCCAATGGTTTTTTACTATCTTACATTAACATTCTACTCTTTTTGGATAGCCAGATTACATTATTTGTTTTCATTCTCTTTCTTCTAGGGGGCACAAGGATATTTAGGATATTTAGAAAAGTTGCATTGAATTCAATTGCAACATTGTCTAAGGGTAGGATTTTTATGAAGTTCAAGTTAATGGATTATCAGGTAGTAATGAACATATCTGGGTTAAACATAGAAAGTTTGCATATTGTTTTATAAACATGCTGTTTAAGTGGATGTGTTAGATGTCTGGTTGTAGACTGGGTGATGGTCACTGAGACAGGCAGATATTGTACCAGCGGTATTTATTTGCTAGGGTCTGATATGAGGATACAGTGTAATAGAGAATTTGATGTCTTGCTACAATGTGTGGGGTTATTATTTAGCTGTGTGAAATTAAATACTTTTACACTAGATGTAGGGGAGTTAGAGTTTATGTCCAACCAATTGACATTCAAATCACATCACCTGGTAGTACTTTTCTTAGTAGTATTGTTATAAATATCCAATGTAGGATATCTTCCAGTATAGCTGCATTGCTGCCATGAGGGATGTATAGAACAGTAATACATATTTGTCTGACTATTGTTTTTTATTGCCACAGTGAGGTCGTCTATTGAAGCAAGGCCTAACACAGAAGCAAGATCTCTTACATTCCTGGAAGATTCTGCACTAGCCACTCTACCAGTCCTGGCCCTAATGCCTTTGCCAAGGATGAGCACTTTTTATACTGGAATGAGTACACCCATCTCTTCCTTTTTCCTTATTTATTTTTTCATAATATATATATGTGTATATATATATATATATATATATATATATATATATATATATATATATATATATATATGTATATGTCATTTTACAATATCAGTTTACTTTGGTGTGATTTAGTAAAGTTACCCAACAAGGCTTGAGGATGATTTCAGTGCAAGAAAAAAAAAATCCCCCTTTCCATTTCCTTCGAGGCATTCAAATTTTCAACCATGCCCACATCCTCAACTAGATAACTCATTTTACTCATTATTGTGAAATTATTGTCTAATTTGCATATCAAACTAAAAAAAGAAGGCCATCACAAAAGCATGGGGTATTCAAACTTTTAATGTGGTAGCACCATCCAGGGTAGTGTGCAAAGCACAATGCCCATCAAATAAGAGTTTTGGCAAAAAACTTGCCTTCCTCAGAGAAAACAAATTACTAAGCATGCAATGCAAAATTATATACACACACAGTAGCAAGCACAAATGGTTTTCATTGGTTGGTTCATAAATTCTCATTTAAACCTGAGGAAAACAAAACCCCCAACCTAATTATCCAGCTTCTCTCCTTTTTATTAAGTAAGTCATACCAACCCATTTCATTGGCTCTATTTCCTACAATTCTAGCAATAATGGTAAATCTGAACTGTGCTGCAGGATGTTTAAGGGAGTGTTTACATAAGGCATTAGAAGGACTTTTTATTTCTAATTTCACTCATATGTTCAGAAATATGGATATGTAAGGGACGTGAAGTTTGGCCAATATAAAAGGCAGAACAAGAACAAGCTGCTAAATATATCAGCCAATCAGTACTACAATTACCTAAGATCCTATTATCATACACCATATTTGTATTCTTGCTGGTAAATTGTTTAGACTTCAAAACAAATTTGTCTGCTTTTTTGGCAAACTATTTAAAACCATTGTTTGGGCATGTGAGATCTAGGATACAGGACACCACACAATTTTTGAAGATTATTTCAGATATGCAGTTTGAACCTGGATGGCTCATGTGTACCCTGGATGCCACAGCACTTTATATGAATAACTCACTGGGTGGGTTTTTTAGCCTTTGAATATTGGCTTAATAAGGTCTTTTTGTATTCACTAGGTTTTAATACCTTTCTTATATGCCTAACAGAACACATCCTGACTAAAAATGCATTTTATTTTCATGGTGAGTGTTACTGGAAAGTTAAAGGTACTGCTATGGATGCATCATTTGCTACCATTTATGCAGACCTGTTCATGGGATATTTAGAGGAACAATTGATCTATGATGTCAATCATAATATATTCTTGGATGAGACTGACATATGGCGGAGGTATTTGGATGACTGTTGGATGGTGTGTAGGTCTGATAGTGTTTATTTGGCTGAATTTATAGAATACCTGAATGATAATAAATGGGGCATCCAATTTACTGTTCATCATCATGCTCAACAAATTAAGTTTTTGGATGTAACAATTACCAGGGATCCAGATAACACTTTGAGTAGCATGGTCTTTTGTAAACATCCAAAGTATAATACTTTGTTACATGATATGTGCGTCCACCCATGTAATATCATCCAGAATATTCCAAAATCACAATTTTTATGCATGAGATGGATTTTCTCCTCTGATAATTCCTATGAACATTATAAACAAGATCTTACTAACAGGTTTATAACAATGGGTTATAAATATGACAACATTGTTTTGGCCAGTGATTGGGTGTCTAAACGACATAGATCTTCGTTATTAGATTACAAGGAGAAATATCCTAAGGATAATGCCACTATGAGGTTTTTCACTACTTTTGGGCAGAATATTAACCTTTGCTTGTTTGTTTGTTTAATTTAACTGTGGAGGCTGCCCACTAAAGTGTACTAGCCTGTGTAACTAATTTATCACTGTATCACTGTTTTCTGTTGTTTCTGTGTGTTTCTAAAAAAAAACAAAAAAAAAAATCCTTGTTTGTTTTCCCACCTTCCTCGACTGCCAGTTACCAGAAATTGCTGTATTCTGGGCTGTAATTGCTTCCTGTGGTTGTCATTACCTTGTTTTCTTATAGAAGTAGAAGTTGCTCAACAGTGGGAGTGGGTGGGGAGGGAGTGGTCGCCTACCCTACCCTTCCTTGGGGTAGTGACCTCAGCACAAGCTGTAGTAATTGATTGTTTTGGGACCATTTCTAGCTCCTTTTAGTTTACTGTTTTAAATCCACCTCTTAAACCTTTTCTGGGGCGCTTTTTCTGGCTAAGCTTCAAGTACAGTTTACAGAGCAGGTCCTAGCAGCAGGGAACTCAGAAAGCATTCCGACCTCTTGCTTTTGCTTCTCTTTGCTTATAGTAGCTTACTTTTACCTCTTAGCTTACTTCTTTGTAGCCTGTTGAACTAGCCTTGAACTGTTTTTTTAAATTTAAATCTTATTTTAATTTTACATTTAAGTTTGAAAGTTTTTTGCTTGTTTGTTTTAATTTGTTTGTGGAGGCTGCCACTAAAGTTACTAAGCCTGTGTAACCTGTGTTGTTTCTTTGTCACTGTTTCTGCATTTTCTCAAAACAAAAACAAAAACAAAATCTCTCCTTAAAAAATCCCTCGTTTAGTTTATCTTAGTTTACAGGCATTGCTGTATCTATGGCTGTATGCTAGTTCCTGTGGTGGTGTATTATTGTACTACTTGGGTAGTGCTGGGTAGCTTTGCTTTTCTTGCACAGAAGCCTACTTGAGCAGCTTCACCAGAGCCTGGGTGCCCTTGGGGAGCACAAGCTTGTCCTTGAAGCTGTAGTGTTTTTGTTGTTGGACCATTTCTAGTCTTTTGCTTAGTTCACTGTTTAATTACCGTGTTTTGCGGCCTTTTAGCGGCCGTCTTTTATAGCTTGTGCTGCCAAGGTTAAGGTTTTCTTTTTCTGTTGAGTCTGCTCTTGCTCTTCAAATTCTGGAAGCTCTAGCCTCTACTCTTAGTATAACCAGACTACACACTGCAGCTAGCACTTGTTCTCAATACTCAATACTTCTCATAACTACTACTGTACTAAGTAAAAGCACTACATCTAACTACCACCCCTGTGAATACCCACTTCCCTTACCCACTATCACTCCCTTATATCCTTCCTTCATGTGTAGTGGTAGATTACTGGCTGGTCCTCTCCAGAAGGCTCTGTCAATCTGGGCACAATCAATCTGGGCATCTTGAGACAATGCTACAATTGTCTCTCCTCCCAACAAACACAAATACATGATAGATGTGCAACAATATACATGTGAGAGCTGAACTCTCTGAGGCAACTGAGGCTGAACTCTCAACCTCAGGGCTGGCATGCACCAGACAGGAGGAGATGGCAAGTCACACACACACCAATCCCAACTACCACACATGCAAACACAAAGACAAGAAAACACAAAGAACAAAAAGGGATACTCTAACAAACAACTTACCGCAACAACAGAAATAAAAAAAGCAGGGCTTGTAAAAAAAATCATCAACCTCACCAACTTCAATAAATCAAACAACATATTCAATAAAATATAAAGTGGATAGCAGCCCTTGGGCCAAACAGGCCAGCTGAAGTGCTAGACTGAGGTGACTCCATAGTCTCCATCACAAGGACACCACACACCAGAGCTGAACAAGGAGCTGGTGACAAGTGCCTGGTGGGTGCTATTTAACACACGCACTTAGGTCACTCCATCCAGCACAAATACAAATATGACTCCAAGATGTGCCATACTGAATTGTGAATGACCTGAGGGCTGGACCTCACTGGACTCCTCTGGAAGAGACAAGACTTGCAGAAAGATTTCCCCAGGGGCTATGAGATCTTGTAGGACCCCAGGCAGGTGCTTGCAGACACCAAGTTCCAAACCACAAATGATAGACAAGATGCTCAGCAATATGGCTTGGCTCAAGTTAACACAATTGGCAGGGGATCAATATCTGTCTGCCTGGGATGATATGTTGGACAAGCTGGGGCTGCTTAAGTTGGACAAGCACCTGCCTGCTTTGGGAGGGCTTCCAGACATACTGTACCATCTTGCCACCCCCTATTGGCTCTTTTTGGTAAGGCTCAAAAACCCAACCCACCTCAAAAGAAAGGAAAAAAAGAAAAATGCACAACCTTAGAAAAACACGCCAGAAATGCTGCTCATAGAATGCACCATTCTATGCACTCCTCAGCATGGAGAACATAGCATTCCTCACACTGTAACCTCCTGAGAACACGACGCCCAACCTGAAACCCACCCCAGTGCTACGAGGAGCACCCCCTGCTAATAGTGCTTTTACCTACGGGACCTTTTACACATGGTGTCCATATTCACCACAAACATCCACACCAAGCAGCACAACCAAACACATCAAGCATCAGAGAGGTTACACCTGCAACTAAAGTAAAACAAACCCACTCACAGCAGGTATAGCCTATTAACCACCTAAACTGCCTCAGAACCCCACTCAGCCTTCCTGAAGACAGTGGAGGATAACAATGTAAGAACCCCACCTTCACTTCTGGGAAGACATTGAGGATATGAATGTATCACAAAATACCCATCTATCCCTAATACCTCAACCACCCAAAAATGGAATGGGGTACTTCATTCTCACTGACTGAAACAGTCACCTCTAAGCCCAATACTTAGAGATATTATTGACCAACATTGGAGTATTTTACGTGCAGACAATACATTGATGGAAATACTTACACTTAGATGTTTGTTTTCCTTCCATAGAGGCCAAACATTGAGTTCTTGTTACAGAAATTATAAAAATGAGGTGCATCCACAACTGAATGGTCATCAGGTTACATTAACTGGTACAAGGATGATAGGTTGTGTGCCCTGTGGCCACTGTACATCTTGCAAATTTGTTTTGATGTCTAAACAATCTACCAGCAAGAATATGACTATGGTGTATGATATTAAGTTCTTAGGTAATTGTAGTACTGATTGGCTGATATATTTAGCAACTTGTTCCTGTTCTGCCTTTTATATTGGCCAAACTTCATGTCCCTTATGCATCCGTATTTCTGAACATATGAGTGACATTAGAAATAAAAGGCCTTCTGATACCTTATATAAACAATCCCTTAAACATCCTGCAGTACAGTTCAGATTTACCATTATTGACAGAATTGTAGGAGATAGGGCCAATAAAATGGGTTGGCATGACTTACTTAATAAAAAGGAGAGAAGTTGAATAATTAGGTTGGGGGGGGGGTGTTTTTCCCAAGTTTAAATGAGAATTTATGAACCAACCACTGAAAACCATTTGTGCTTGCTGCTGTGTGCGTGTGTGTGTGTGTGTGTGTATGTGTGTGTGTGTGTGTGTGTGTGTGTATGTGTGTGTGTGTGTGTGTGTGTATATATATATATATATATATATATATATATATATATATATATATATATATTTGCATTGCATACTTAGTCATTTGTTTTCACTGAGGAAGGCAAGTGTTTTTGCTAAAACCCGTCTGATTTGATGGGCATTTTGCTATGCACACTACCCTGGATGGTGCTACCACATTAAAAGTTTGAATATCCCTACTCTTTTGTGGTGGCCTTTTTTTTTAGTTTGATTTACAGTTTTGTGGTCATTTTTACTTGCCGTATTGGTGGAGCTTCTTCTTTTAATTTGCATATCCCTGAATCACTGTTAATTATCACTAGTGAAAATCAGCACTTTCCTGCAGTACACACCTCTGGAAGCCTTTGCATTCCACTGTCACAAGCACTCACCCATTCCACACACAAACACACTAACATACCTCTTACCTGTCCCAGAATGTATAGAGTATCCTGATGTATCCTCTTATCATTGTCCCTGCTCTTACAAATAATGGATTTATAGTCAGCCAGTAAGGCCACACTTAAGAGTTTCATTCTTCTTATTGATCAGAAAGTGCATCATGATGCTAGACTTGCTGCACTATTCATTGTTTAAGTGAGTTGAAGTAATCATTTTAGACTTTTCCCTAGTACCATCTGGTGTCCGTCTCATCTTTGTCATGAAGCCTTAGAATTTTGTATATAGCTATGGTATATGGTACATGGATACCCTATCCACAACACTCCTGATGTTTCCTTTTATACATGCCACATGTAACTGACAGGCCATTACCATCAGGAAATAATGCCACACCTTAGAGTTTCATACTCCTTATAGTTTAAAATTAACACTGCAGTACAATCCTGTCTCAGCATAGAGGGCTAAGAGTCTGACTTGATACCAAGATGTTTTATGTGTCGAGGTGTAGGACTGAAAATGTTTCCTGTTTTTTTTTTTTTTTCTTCAATTATATAAGGTAATATGTTAAGAGCATTCGCTGTGTCAAGTGATGGTATACAGAACCAAAGCTTTGCTAAGGAGATGGTTTATGTGTTGAGGACAGATACTTCAAAGCTTTTTTCACCTGTTTTTAATTTGGCCTATTTTTGCATTCCTGTTCATAGGTTTTTAAACTTAGCCAATTTCCATTAGTGAGAATCAAACCCTGTACCTTTTGTGTCTGAGGTAAAATCCTTAACCATTATACCAAACCCCAACAGTGCTATCATAATCAACAGGATTGGAACCTGTGCAAGGAAACCCCAATGGATTTCAAGTGCATTACCTTAACCACCCAGCCACAATTACTAGTCTTCTCCACTGCCCATGCTTCATTCATGCTTCCAAAGTGCTGTTCTATTGACTTTTATTTATCTCTAGTGGTCCCATCCCCTACCCATCTATATGTCTTTACATACATACATACATACATACATACATACATACATACAAACAAATATTTCAAGCATGGGCATTAATGCCTTTCTAGCTTGCCAATATACCAAAATACTTGTTCCCATAATAAGTGTCCAGGTTGGTCTTAATAAAATATCTAAACTAGTACTTGCTTTACTGTAATTTGGTAGTCTGTTTGATGCATCAGCTACTCTGTCAGAGAACCAATCAGTACACTTCTCATGTCTATAGAATCTTCTGCATAGGTTGTCTGATGATTCTCTAGTACTTTTTGTTAACCCCAAACATTCCCAGAGGAAGTTGTCTATAAATGCCCTATATACCTGAATAAGATCTCCTCTTAGATATCTGTAAGACTCACTGTATGAGTTCAGATATTTTAGTCTTTCATAATAACTTACATTTTCACATCCATGGATACCCTTTTCATAATAACTTACATTTTCACATCCATGGATACCCTTGGTATATTTCCGTTGTACTCTTTCCAGTTTACTCATGCTTGTTTTCTTATAGAGTTTCCATATTGTTATTCCATACTCATGTTTGGATCTAATTTATCTAACAAACAATGACTTCATCATTTTTGATTTCCTAGACTTTATAAATCTTTTTATACAACCTATAGTTCTATAACTATCACTAACCAATTGGTTGATATGATTAGAAAAACTTCTAGCTGAAACTACCCATATACCCAAGTCCTTAAATGAGTCTACAGTTTCAATCACTGTGTGCTGTATTAAATATTCACCTTTCAATTTATGTGTCCCAAACCTCATATGCTTAGTCTTAGAGAATGCAAAAGTGCTGTTCTATTGACTTTTATGCATCACAGGTGTCTTGTGATCCCTCCCAGCATTACAGGATTTGATTGTTAGTCTTGAGAATTTTAGAGGTGTGATTCTCCCACACACATACATGCACACACGCAGCCCTGACAGAGTCACAATCACAGATTCATTCACCCATTCACCCATTCACCCATCACCCATACACACACACGCACACACACACACACACACACACACACACACACACACACACACACACACACACACACACACACACACACACACACACACACACACACACACACACACATACACACACACACATACACCTACCCAATTTAACCCCTAAGTAATCCCTATACTGCGAACTGCAAACACATAGGTAGAAGCACAGTCTCACACGCCCACACACACATACACACACACACACACACACACACACACACACACACACATGTGCACTTACCTGAAACCACTCATCTCAAATACAGACATGCACACCCCGCCACCACCTCCACAATTACCTGTCTGCCAAACACTCCATCACTTAACTAAAATGCACTGTTGCCTATTGAAAGTAACGAGAGCTTGTAAGCTTTTTGCAGTGTTCCGTAACATGGCTGGTCAGGCTAACTTAAGCAGCTGAATAATCTTATTTGTTACAGCACTGAAACAGGGCTGTTTAATAAGAAATTATTATCACAAAAGGCAAAATAGGTTTATTGCTTGGGACAACCTTAATGATTCTCCCTCTTTATGTTGTAAAAGCTAATTTACATGTTTCTGTAATCTAATTTCATTTGTTTTTGGAATTGCTTTTTTTTTTTGTCTTTTATTCTAGATTCTAGTTTTCCATGGTACAGCTCCAGACACTGGATTTTGCCTTAGAAACATCATAGCTTTTCTTTTAAATGCTATGCTGTTTCCTAGCATAGTAGACCATGCTTCTAATACTTATGTATATATTGATTGCCATATTAAATTGTATTTTTTTTTTGCTTTTACTATTACTTACATCACTGCTGTATCCTCAGAGTCTATTGTATCACCTGCATTCCACTGTCAGACTGTATGTGCATATATGCTTTTCAATTACATCCATACTATTGTTTTATTTGATGTTATTTAACTCTCTGGAGATTGTCTCCGCAGGCCTCTGCTGAAAATGGTTATTTATTACACAGTCAGACTTCTTGGTAAACAAATGTCAAATAAATAAAGCAGGTTTGCAGCAACTGTAGTGTTGCTGTGATATAATGACAAGTTATTTCAAAAATTATCAGCTTATGATCTTGAGAAGAGAGCTGTCTTGTCTGATATTATTTGTCTTCTTGATTTCTTTTCTGTTTTCTGTAAAACATGCAATAAAGTAATCTTAACAAAAACACTGCAGGCATACAAGTGCAAAGGGCTGTTACAAACAAAGAAGGTATGGTGTGAAAGAATGAAATAGACTATCTTCTTCTTCTTCTTTTGGATTTTCCCGGTTAGGGGTCGCCAGAGCGGAACTCCGGTCCGCTAATGATTGGCAATAGATTTTTTACGGGTGCCAGCTCGACGCCCAACCTTCAACGAAGGCACACCCATTCTATGCATGTCTTTCGAACGCCATTCAACCGCGTGGAGGACATGCAGACTCGACACAGAAGGTGCTCCCGCTGAGAATTAAATGGGAGAACCTCTTGCTGTGAGGCAACAACGCTACCATTGCACCACCATGGCATGAAATAGACTATCTTCTGATGTTTAAAAATTATAACACCCATGCAACAACAAACACTGCCCCTTTTTGTATAAATCATTTTTTTATTATTACCATTATGGGCATAACAACAAAGCGCAATAGCACAACTTAATGTTGAACAATAATTATTTTCAAAAGCCAACACATAAACGAGACAGAATTAGTATAATAAAGCATTCTGATTTTCCTCTACTATCTCTTTCAAATACTTTATTTAGCTTATAAAAAATTCTATGAACTTGTTTTAATAATTTTAGAAACTTCTTATGTGAGTTTTCTAGTTTTTGTGTATAGTAATTTTCCATTCTTCTGCATGTATGCTAATACTAGTATCACTTGCATCTCCTTTTTGACTAGCCTTCTTTGTCTTACTTTAATGCTAATTCACAGAATTCCTAGTAGCAAACTATATGTTTATATTCTCCTTTTTGCATTCTCTTAGAATAACTTTTATTCCTGGTCCTGAAGCTTCACATCTTCAGTGGTTGTTATTGGGCATCCTGCCTTCCTTATGTAGTCTGTTTAGGGTCAGAAATCAGACGTAACATTCTCAACTGTTGATCCTAAATTTTTACCCACATTCATAATGAATAACAATTGTTCCACACTGCCCCTGATTTTAAGTGAATTAACGCAAGTCCTAATTTTGTTTACCTCCTTAACTGCAATTTATGTTATGGGTGATGTTTTCCTTTGTTCTTTTTTCCTGTGTTATACTTTTCTTTAAGATGGCCTACTTTCTCCATGGTGCTAACCTTATCCTTAATTTTCCTTTCTCATTTTATAAGTCTTGGTAGAATGCCTTTAGATGGAAATACCCAAACTACTGTTTTTCTTGAATAATATGTTCCTGTCTTGCAACTCACAAAAGGGGATGAATTTTCTCCCTTTTGAATTCACCCTATAGTTTTTATGAATAACGTGTTTCTGCTTTACAGCACCTACTATATTCTATGTTTCCCTGTCATTTGATGTAATTATGTTTAATAATTACTTGATGCAATTATGTGTAACAATCACTGGTTGTTAAAACCAGACCAGCATAATCCATGTAGCCACAAAAGGAACACTTGGAATACAACAAGGCTCATGTAGTGGTGCAGATCAAGAGAATGTAAGTTCAAATTTTCATGAGCTGTACTTTCCCAGCCTTTATTTGAACTTACATCCTCTTGATCTACACCATTACATGAGAATTTGTTGTATTCTAATCACTGGTTGTTCCATATTCTCATGTGAACAGTTCCTCCATTACAAGAAATCTCCACAGCTGATTATTTCTAGCATCCTATTCTCAGTTATTTCCTTTTGTATTTTCTCCCCTTCAGAGTTTATAGATTCAACATTTTCTGCTCTTTGGTTTCTACCTCATTTATTCTTATAGACTGCCCAATGCAATATGCCATTGCTTGTATTAGAACATGGATAATTCTCCATCCACCCTCTTCATTCAAGGCTAACATCCGACACAGCCAGTACTGAATATCAAAGTGGATGAAAATGTGTCTCATAAAGTAGATACTACCATCATATTAGCCATAGTTATTCTCCCTGACAAAGAGTTCGGTACTTACGTATTATCGCAACCACATTTCTTACCTCGCATAATGCATTCTGTTTTTGTGAAATGACTTCATTAGAAAAGCAGGGAAACTGTGAGCCTATGTGTGTCTCACTTCTTTGTACAACTTTTAAAAAGATCTTCCTAAATCAACCACTGAGAAACAGTTGTGATTCATGGTTGTCACATCCACTACCTCCAAATGAAGCCATTTTCTTACAAGAATTTAGTGTCAGTATTCCTTACTTATGCCATGAGGCTGTTCTTCTTGAAAGTCAGGCTTCTTTTTAATTTTTTTCTTGTTCTTATTCTACTTAAAACTCTGCATTAAGCTGGTGTTAACCTACAGTTCACATAAATTTGTAGTAGCAGACAAGGACTCAAGCTTTGATGCTAATTTCTCAACAGTGAGTCGCTTACAACCTCCTTGCAAAAACCCAGTGTAAGTGACCATTTTTTGCCCCAGAAAAATGGAGACAGCTTACTTAATTTTTACCATGTCACATTGTGTTAGGGACGTTTTCTGGAGTTGAATTAGTTGGCAGTGGCATTAAGTAATCTACATTTGGATTTGGATACTGTGATCATTTACGACATTTCTGCATGTACTTGCATTCTGCTTTACATCTATGCGTAGTTCAAGTGGTGACAGAAAACAGTTGAAAAACAACAAATCACTCACTATTTATTAAGACATGAGCTATTTCACTGAACCATAATGATAAGTTCACTGACACACACTTCCCAAGACAGTTTTACTATATATTTCGGCAGGAGAATGGCTCATAAATTAACCGTTTCACCTACTCTGAATGTGGATGCAATAATACATAAGTACCAAGAGTTCTTTCTATGTCCATCTTTTGTGAATAAACTTTGAACTAATTTAAATTCTGAATTTCTCTAATGCTTACTGTCTGTAGGCTATACTTGGTGGGTTTGCAGTTGTCCGCCTCTACTGTAAATCTGATCTGGGACACTCCTCCCAGTCTAGTGTCATTAGCTCATTCTACCTAATACAGAGAGGACATTTGATAAGGCCTTCTGTTTCTCCTTTTTCCATTTCAAAAAAAAAAAAAAAGTTTTTTTTTTTTTGCCTGAATCTCCTTGTGTTCTGACTGTGCTTCTCAAACATTCTGGAAATATAGAGTATATTTCAGAGCATTTATTATAACTGTAATTGCCTTAATATTGCTACAACTCAAGTGCTCTAGGTTGCACTGCATCTGAAGTGGTTGTGTGTTTTAGCTGCTTTTCTGTATATATATATATATATAGAGAGAGAGAGAGAGACTTCTCTGTATATGTAGACTAGCTACTTATTCTGCTGTGTTACTGCCTCGTAAATCGTTTTTCAGTTGTGCACTTGCCTTGCTTCATTAAAAAAAGTTTTAAATTGCTAATTTTGTAGAGTTTTAATTGCATTTACTGTCTAGGACTACACACTCAAGTGTGTTAGCCTTTTCTGTGTTTATTTACGGTATTATTGCATTGTTTAGCCTGTTTCAAAAAAAAAAAAAAATACTATCTTGTTTGCTCGTTTCCCACCTTTTCTAGCCAGTCCATATCCCAGGCTTTGCTTGTCTCAGGACTTTATTTTTCTGTGCTCAGAGCTATCCAGACCTTGCATTGGTAGGAGCATTGTACTGCCTATCTAACGCTATAGGAGTGGTTTCCAGCTCTGAAATTGTAATTTTATTAGCCTTTTGGGCTGAATTCTATCCCTTTCAATGTTCTGGCTTAAAAACGCGTGTGTTTGCACATTTTTCACATCGTGCAGCATTGCGAGGCTACAGTTAAACTATTCCAGGTGCCAGAAAGTCTGTTCTTCAAATTTTCCCTTAAAACTAGCTGGTTTCTCAGTAGTAGCACTAAAATCTGAACCCCTGTGACTAGCACTTGCTCTAGAACCTGCTGGAAAGCACTAGGAAGTCTGAAACAGATACAAGCACTCAGCTCTCCTTGTCAATAAGGAGAAATTAATCATAGGCACTAAACAGCCTATAATTGCAAAGTACCTTGTAAAGGTAAGGGAAAACAGCTCTTAAACTTTACAAAAAAGCACCTAAACAGGCATGTCCAAGGGTTAGCTTCCGGTGATTTCTCCTATCTACCTGGTGAATCTGGGCATACTGGGGCAATGCGGCAACTGCCTCATGTACACAGACAATCTTCTCCTTCTACCACCCAACACTACAGCCTGTGAGCGATGCACTTACATAGCCAAACTGGAAGCAAAGCTCTCCCCGGCCAAGATTGTGCTAGACAGTCAAGAGGAGAAGGTTAACACCTGCATCACACCTCAAGCAACTCATAGCCCTTCAAAACCCACACCATCAACACCCACACATAGCAACACTAAACCCACATATGCGGAGGCCCTTAACATTAACCTGCCCAAGCAACAAGGACCTCTGAAGCCGAAATGCAAACAAACACCAGGCACAACCAAAGTGACACATAGCTCACAACACCAGTATGCCACACAACAACAGCCCCTAAGGCAAGACAATGTACCCAACACTTTAGTCATAGGTGACTCTATAGTCAGGCACACTGATGTCCCACTCACCAGACTGAACAAGGAGAAAATTACAGTCAGCTGCCTGTCAGGTGCCAGGATCCGCCACATATCGCATGCACTCAAGTCACTCCACAACAAGTACAAATATGACTCTGTCATTGTCCATGCTGGAGTTAATGACTTGAGACGTACCTCCCTGGACTACATGAAAAGAGACATGGAAGAGCTCTTGGATCATGTGACCCAGGCAGGTATGACCCTAGCCCTGAGTAGCATCCTGCCTTCGCCCAGAATGATACCACAGTATAAGGACAAAATGATTGACTTCAACAATTGGCTAAGCTTCTGGTGTCATTCAAAGGGGATCCAGTATTTGTCTGCCTGGGAAGACATGATCGACAAACCACAATGTTTTGCCAGAGATGGTCTGCACCTGTCACCCCTCGGATTCAGGTTATTTACTAAAGCTCTTGCCACCCCTATCGTGCCTTTTTTAGGCAAGGTTCAAAGGAAAAAAACACCACCATAACAGATAGAAGCAGGCAAAATCTGAAGGTAATGCTAAAAGTCTAAACCTCAAAATGCACTCTCTCGAGGCACTCCTAAAAATGGAGAACATCGATAATTGTGCAGTAACTGAGACCTGGTTCAAGGCTCCAGAGAGCACCCCTGCAATACCAGGCTACAATTCTTACCACACTTTTTGGCCACAAAACCAGGACCCAAACACTAAAGGTGGAGGAGTGTCCATATTCACTAAGGATATTCACACCTCCAGGCTAGTTGCCCAACACGATGCATCTGAAATTCTTCAGGTGCAACTAACACTAGGCAAGACTGTAATCCAAATTGTAGCTTGCTACAGATTTCCAACCATGCCCCAAGATTCTCACTACACCTTTCTAAACATACTGGAAAATATTAAGATACAACCAAACACCCTAATACTGGGTGATTTCAACTACCCTGCCATTAATTGGGAAAACTACTCAAGAACCAACTCCTTTTCCCAACGGTTCTTGGAATTCATAAATTCCAACGCCCTGGATCAACTAATCCATTGTCCCACCAGGGGCTCCAATATCCTAGACCTGTTCATTACCAACATGGGAGATGGATGCTCCACACCAGTGGTCACCCTCTCATTGGTCAGGTCTGACCATAAGCAAATCACCCTTGACATCCACATCCCACCCCCCCAGTAAAGAAACCTCCTTAAAAAACTTCTCCAAAGCCAACTTCAAGCTACTGAAGTCAGAAGTGATAAACTTCACAACACCCATGCAGACGGGATCTGGAAGTTTGACTGCAGAATCCTACACTAAGGCACTGTACGAGCACATCCACTTGTGCATGAATCGTGCCATCCCAAATAGAACCAAGATGCTCTTCTCCAAAAAAAGGAAGCCAATCTGGTGATCCCCTGCTATAAACAAACTATACAACAGAAGGAAGAAACTGTTGCAAAAAAGAGGAAAATCCCAGTATGCAAAAAACTCCCCCATCAGCTTCAGTAAGAAGCTGAGATCCCTCATAAAATCCTCAAAAGCTAGTTATGAAAATAAAATTGCCAACGATTCCAAAGACATCCACAAGGCATTCTATAGTTATGTCAAGAATCTAAATGGCGATGCTCAGATCTGCTCTGAGTTACAACAGAATGGCATTAAATATACCGATCCCAAGGATATTGCCAATATCCTGGCAGATCGATTTAGTGCCAACTTCACCCCCCTCTCACCCCTAAAGGGCCCATCTCAATACCAAAAGATTGCCAAATTCTGATAATCATGGCCACACAGGTAGAAACCGCACTCTCCAAAGCTAAGAATACAGCATCCATGGGACCAGATGACATCCCAGGCTGTGTACTACATGAACTACAAAATGAACTGGCACCTCACCTAAGTGTCATGTTTAATCATAGCCTCACCTCAGGCTTCATGCCCACTGAGTGGTGCACAGCTACAGTTATCCTGCTCCACAAGGGAGGATCCACCTTGGATCCCGGGAACTACTGTCCCATCAGTCTGACAAGCCTGATTTGCAAGGGCATGGAACGCATTATCATGGAACTTATAAACAAAGACATTGGTAACCTTCAAACACTGGACCCCACCCAGTTTGGGTTTGTGAAGTGCCGATCTTGTCTCATGAATCTGATTGACTTCTTCTAATCAGTCTCCAGAGCTGTGGACGAGGGTACAGCAGTCCACACAGCCTATCTGGACCTCGCCAAGGCCTTTGACACCATCCCCGACTCTGGAACCATAGATAAACTTACTAAGTTGGGCATAAATCCCTATGTCACTTGATGGGTTGCTAACTGGCTTACTGACAGAACCCAGACTGTAAAAGTAGCTGACTCGAAATCTAGCTCCAGACAAGTGACAAGTGGAGTACCTCAGGGTTCAGTCCTGGGACCACTCTTGTTTGGCATCTACTTCTCTGAAGTACAGGCCAACACTAAGGGACTCTGGCTAACAAAGTTTGCAGATGACTGCAAACTGGGAGCCATTATTGAATCCCCAAATGATGTGGATATTCTACAAAATGGCCTTACAGAAACAGATGCTTGGTGCCAGAGCCATGGGCTCAAGCTTAATGCCAAGAAATGTATAGTTATCCCCTTTGGAAAAAAAACACATAGCCATGAATTACCACATAGGTGGCAGGGCACTAAACATTGAAAGTGTGATGAGAGACTTAGGGACACAGGTGGACAGTGATCTCACATTTGATAACCACATTGCCACAACAGTCAGGAAATCCTTCTATGTGGCACACCTTATCACTAAGGGCTTTTCATCCAGAAAAAAGGAGGTCATTGTGCCACTGTACTTATCCCTCATTAGACCCATTATAGAGTATAATCCCCCATTTGGTATGCACCTCTCAAGACATCTGCAACAGCTGGAATGGCCACAGAAATACCTCACTAAAAGAATCACAGGCCTAAAGCAGATGCCATACACTGACCGTCTAAAATAACTCCAGCTGTACTCTGTGGCATATCTTCTACTCAGAGGCGATCTCTGCTTAACATACAAGGCCATGTCAAACCCTGAGCTGTTGGACATGCTCCACTTAAAGAAATCCCAATCCCTCAGAGCTACATGCTCCAGGGATCTAAACCTTGTCATCACAATGAACAAAACATGCTGGAGGGATAGGTTCCTGACCCAGAGACTCCCCATACTCTGGAATAGACTGCCCATACATATCAAGCAGAGTGCTTCATTGGCCCTCTTCAAAAGGAACCTTGATGATTGGATGGGAGATAGGAAATTCACCCCGGGGATCATATCAGTTGCCCTGCTAGACAGGGGCCAGAGAAGTAAATATTGTGGGAAGAAATATCCAGGGAATTGTTATGGCTAGGCTTGCATAGGCCCTAGGGCCGATAGCCTAGTACCAACCTATGAACCTATGAATGTTTTGTTAAATTTCCCTTTAATATGTTTCTTGCCTCGAAACATAGATATGTAATGAAATATACATCCATAATTCCTCCACTAGAACACTGACTTTTTCATTTTCTACATTAACACCTTTTTGTCATTGTAATTTAAGTTAAAGACATTTTACCAATTCTTCAAAAATGCATAACATCCTAGGAAGATTATTATCAATTTCCTCTGCCATTAGCATGCAATGTCCTGCATACAGACTAAACAAGATTTCTGGTAACCTTGTTTATATATGTTGTTAAGTCTTCTCATTGTCCTAATGCTCATTTCCTCTAGTGCTAGAAAAATAAACTGGGCAATAACTGTCAGCCTTGTCTGTTCCTTTTTTGATTACTACCCTTGACCACCTGTCTCAGTTCCAAAATGTCAGAGGTAGGCCAAGCATATAATGCCTGATACAACTGATAAGTGTTTCCTAATTTTACTGTATTCATAACTTCATACAGAAATCCCTAATCAACTGTGTCAAATTACTTCTGTATTTCAAACATGATGTATCACTATCATTGTAGTTGTCTGGATTACTTTCAGACAAACTGGATAACACCAGCCAATTATCATTACCCTACCTTCTTGTAATGAACCCACTCTGCTCTTTGTTGGATCAGTTTCAGCAAGATAGTCTGTTAGTAAGCATTTTTGCTAGTACTTTTAAATCTGCATTTCATACTGAAATTGGCCTGCAATCTTCTGGATTAGTTCTAATGCCTTTACCATTGAGTAATGCAATTATGCATGCATAGTCTAATATACCTGGGAAGTAGAAAATATGCCCTTGTTCTACAGTGGAATTAAGTACCGTTATGATGTATCCCTGTAAAATTTTGTAGGAGTCCTAGTCTGAGGCTTTACCTGTCTTCATATGATGAATACAGTGTTCCAGTTCTGAGAATGATATTATAGGTTCATAGTTGTTCACTGGGCTAATGACCACAAGGGCCTTTTTAAGACTAGTTATGCATCCCAAATCTCTGACAAGTTCTGATACCCTAGATAAGTGTAAGCATGGGCCTGGGAGATGAACCATGCTTACACTTATCAAGGGTATCAGAACTTGTCATAGATTTGGGATGCATGGCTAGGCTTAAAAAGGCCCTTGTGGTCGTTAGCTCAGTAAACACCTATGAAACTAAAATATCATTCTCAGAAGCGGAACACTGCATTCATCATATAAAGACAGGTAAAGCCTCAGACTATGAGAATGATATTAACATGTTTAATTCAGACTTGTCTTCTTTATTTAATTTGTCTGTGTATATCATGTTTAATGTTATTAAACATTACGATTACAATCACGATTACATTGGTTTGGACATGTGCTGAGGAGGGATACTGAGTATATTGGGAAAAAGATGCTAAGGATGAAGCTACCAGGTAACAGGAAAAGAGGAAGGCCTAAGATAAGGTTTATGGATGTGGTGAGAGAGGACATGCAAGTGGTTGGTGTGACAGAGCAGGATGCAGAGGACAGGAAGAAATGGAAACAGGTGATCTGCGGTGGCGACCCCTTACAGGAACAGCTGAAAGAAGATGATGATGATCATGTTTAATGTTATTACCCTGTTCCTTGGAGTACAGTCCTGAGTAAAAGCCCAGAAATATTTGATTGATCACTTCTTAGTCATAAGTTTTTGCTAATTTTCCATACTGTGGTTTCCTTTTCTGATTAAATACACATGTGATATACATTATATTTTTCCCTTGTAACCATTAGAATTTCCCAGTGCTAAAACATTTCAATTCTGAGAAACTATGATTTGTGCCATTTGGCATTTTAGAAATTACTTTCTGTGGTTTATCTTCTGTATTTTGTTCCACTATTACAGTCATTCCTGCTGCTCTTATAACGTGCCATCTTTCTATGCTGTGAAATCTTTTTGTTTCTCCTGTTTATTACTTCCTCTGATACTAAGTTTGCTCTGAATGAGGCTTTTTATAGACCCAGCCAAACTGTTGTAATATTTCCTTACCACTTTATTTTCAGGGTTACCATGTCAGCAGATACTATTCTGTTATGTTTCTGAAATGAAACAAGCAGTCTACCTGTAGTCTTTCAGAAACTCAGTGAAACTCAATGAAATGTACTCTGTATATCTGAGTAAATTTGAATGTGAATATGCCCTGGGATTCAGTAAACTATGTGTAGGCTTTGCAGGAAGCTTACACGGAGTTTACATGTGTGCACAGTGATGCCTGGTGTGCAGCAACGCTCATTAGATATTCATGTCATGCACTACATTTAAGCATAAATATGGGCAGTTTTGTGGCTGGCAACAGTATTGCCAGCCAGGAAACTGTGTAAAGCAAAATTAATAGCAATCCTGTTTACATTAGAGCACAGTCAGTTAGCGTGTTTGCACAGAATGCCACAGTGATCACCAGGGCTTACCCTACTAACTAACTAATGTCTTTCGTCTTCTCCCAGTTAGGGGTTGGCACAGTGGAACTCCAGTCCGCTAATTATTGGCAGTGGATTTTTACAGTGCCGAGTTGCCAGCCCGATGCCCAACCTTCAAAGAAGGCATGCCCATTCATGCACTCACCTACCTGCATGTCTTTAAACGTCACTGGACCACAGGGAGGACTTGCAGAGTCCACACAGAAGGCGCTCCAGCCGAGAATTTAACGGGAGAACCTCTTGCTCTGAGGCGACAATGCTAACTGCTGCACTACCATGGCCATATAAGCCTAATTCTTAAATCTGAAACTCAAATGTATGTAATTATTTAGTGACATCAGTCCTAATATTGTCCCAGTGATATGGCAGAAAACCACAAATTTAATACGGAACAGACCAAAAGATATAAGGCAAAAGTCTGGACATACTGTGAAAATCTGGACAGTTTATAGCTATGACATGTATATGGTCCAAACATAGTACAGGACAGTTTATACAGTGCAGAGTATTCTGAAATCCTATTCCTGGCATTATGTACTGATGTTGTGTAAATAATCTGTAAGGGTACATGGATTGCCGTGTAAAATAAATGCTCAAGGGAAGTGTGTGTATTGAATAGGGACACACGGATGAATTGTAGGAATGAACACAGGGAAAGAGGACAGGTGAAACAGCTTAATATACAGCAGATGAGGGCATGTCAATAGAATACAGCTGTAGAAGCAACACCAATCACATATGAATATGGTGGAGCAGGGACTGCACAGTGAAAATGTGTATTATGTGACTGTCTCACAAGGTACCATAGCAATAGGGAAGATGTCTGTGTGAGATAAGCATCCTTACATGAAGAGTGCAGAGGACATCTATCAGGGATGTTTTATACAATTGGGGTAGGATGCATTTTGTGAAGCTGTGCAGTCTGATTTGCCTGAATAGGAGTATAATCTCAGCAGAGGTCTCCGTCAAGTGGGACACAGGTAAAGGCTCATGGACAACAGTAAAAGAAGCACGCCCAATCATGGACCATATCAGAATAATACCACTAGTAATCCCATGTCTCTGACATAACGTATGTAATTTACAGTGATCAGAAATGGTTCTGGACAAACACACTTGTACAACTATTATGACATATTTGCACTCTATGAGTGCGATCATGCACACTGTTCTGACACTGTAACATCTGCTGCAGGTGTTAGCAGGGACACTGCTATAACAATTTTATTTATTTAGTTATTTATGTATTTATTTTACATTTGTTGACCGGGCTAGTCTAACTGGATATATGCCCATTTTCAGTAGAGGCCCAGGGAGATAAGCTCCGAGGAAACAAACAAAATTACATATACAAAAATTAATGTATACAATGAACATTGCAGGTGCAGTACAGAGAATAATCAAAGAGGTCATTCGTTCATAACATAGTGCAAACTATACAGATACAATTAGTACAATACAAAATGTAGTTGCAATACATCATAAAGACGAAGATGGCAGCTGAATTATACAATATATTAGTATACAAGTAGTCATAAAGAAAAAGTAGGAGCTGAAATTATACAATATATTAGTAAAAGTAGTCTTCTTAATGAGATTCTGAAGATGTAAGTAATAGTACAGAAGGACAAGGTAAGTTGTTATTAAGAAAAGGAACTTGATTACTGAGAAGAGGAGGGTAGGTTGAACCAAGTAAGAAGAGCTAGTTGAGCAGTCAGGTTTAGTACAGGGGCACAACCAGTGTGTTCTGAGGAAAAGTTTCAATTTGGTTTTAAAGAGTGCTATACAGGGAAGAGAGGAAAGTTTGTTAGGAAGAAGCTTCCAGGATTTTCCAACAGTATTAGAGAAAAGAGAGTCCCCAGCCCTGTTGTTTGATTTACAAATATTTACAAGAAGTTTATGTGATGATCATAAGGTCTTTAGATTTTTGTAGGGGGTAATGAGGGTAGATAGTATAGGGGTATTGGTAGGTTGGTAAAGGGTTTTATGGGCAATGGTCAGTTGGTGGAATTTAAGCTGATTTTGTAATTCAAGTCATCCTATTTGCTTTAGATTAAAACAGTGGTGGGTTCTGAAAGGGTTACCTGTAGTAAATCTGACTATGTTATTGTAGGAGCTTTCCATTTTATTAAGGTTGTTTTTAGAGAGATTAGTATACATGGGTGAGGCATAGAGGAGAGTATAAATTAGATGGGTGTGAGCAATAGTTATTCTAGCTGCAGGAAAGAGAAAGGATTTGATCCTGTAGAGAGAGCCTAGTTTTCTATTAACAGATTTTAGAGTATTGTTAATATGGGTGTCGAAGTTAAGGTTGTTATCTATGGTGATACCTAGTAGTTTGGTAGTTGGATCTGGGGATATGAGAGTACCATTATTGGATGTTACTGTGAAGTCTATTGGGGGGGACTTACAAGTAGAAGTAAAAAGGAGGAATTTAGTTTTTTGGGATTGAGAAGGAGATAGCGCTGTGTAAACCATTGTTCAACTGTGTTAAACACATTTTGAGTAAGGGAGTGAAGTTCAGATATAGATGTGGCTGAGCATATAAGTGTGGAATTATCTGCATATTGTATGCATGTAGCTTGGAGGATTGCTAGGTGAAGGTCGTTGATAAATATAGAAAACAGGAGAGGTCCTAATATGGACCCTTGAGGAACACCAATGTTAACGGGCAGATGGGTAGATAGAATGTTATTCCAAAGTGCAGCCTGTTGTCTGTTATCTAAGTAAGATTGGAACCATTTTATAGCTAGTGCATCTAGTGACAGGGATTTGAGGATATTTATAAGTATCTGGTAATTTACCATATCGAATGCCTTAGACAGATCTATAAACAGTGCAGAGGAAAGCATATTGAGGTTACTGTTTTTGTTAATACAGTCAGTAAAGGAAAGGAGGGCAGTAGTAGTGCTGTGGGAAGGTCTTAAACCATGTTGAGAGTTTGAAAGTAAGTTATTTTGGATTAGGTGGTCTAGCAATTGTCTGTGGATGCATTTTTCCATGATCTTTGCTAAGGGAGAAAATAGGGCTATGGGACGGTAATTGGAGAGTTCAGTAGAGTTCCCACCCTTGTGAAGGGGGATAATATGGGATACTTTCCAGATTTTAGGGATGTGTTCTTCACTGATGGTTCTATTGATGAGAATATAGGAGATGGATTTGGCTGCCTTTTGTAGATATTCAACGGGTAGTTGGTCTGCTGAAGGAGTGCATAGTTTCAGTTTTTGGATAAGGGTAAGAATATATGTTGTTGGGGCTGGTTGGATGTGAAATGGAGGGGATGGGTTAGAGTTAGAGTTGGATATAGTTAAGTTCAGAGTAGATAACTGACTGGCAAGAGTTTGAATGGCCTCAGTGAAAAAGGTATTAAAGGCATTAGCAGTCTGCTTGGGATTCTCCTGGTCTGTGCCTTGTGGGTTTGGTGTGATGGATTGATTGATACTCACCCAGAACATTTGTGGTTTATTATGGTGAGTCTGCTGGAATTGTAGGTAGTAGTTTCTTTTGTCAGACAGTATAGCTTTTTTAGTTTAATTTATCAGCTGTCTGAAGTTGTGTTGGTCTACTTGGTTTTTAGTTAAATGAGATTTATTCCAGTATTTATTTCTGAGATGGATTTTTTGCCCGGTTTCTTTTGAAAGCCATGGGGTAGATTTAGTTCTCATTCTAATAGAGCAGGTTGGTGCATGTTGGTCTAGTATGGCTAGGAAGTTAGAATTAAAGTAATTAACAGCTTCCTCCAGTGTGAGGTGTTTTAAGGGAGACCAGTTACATGCTCTTAGTTCTCTCTGGAACAGATCGGGGTTGAAGTTTTTCTTGGCTCTAATTGTCCTAGATATGGTTGGATTAGGTAGATTGGATTTAAGCCTGATGATGTAGGTTAGTGAGTGGTCACTTACATCATTAGGGAGGGTTTCAGCTTCATATGTCTGGGGATGATTATTTATGAGAATCCAATCTAAGGTACTTTCTTTCTTATTAGGCTTGTTTATCCTGGTAGGGGAGGTAATGGTTTGAGAAAAAAACTAAAAGGTTAATATGCCTGGTAGGGTGGCTATTGCTACAACACTTCCAATTAATGTTAAAATCGCCTAGGATTATGATTTCTTGGGGTAACTCTTGGGATAACTAACAAAGGATATTTTCTATGGTGGCAATGTTATTACCAGGAGGAAGATAGATACAGATAATATAGATGGATTTGAATGTGTTAAGTTGAAGCTTGGTAATAAGAATTTCAGCATTGGAGTCTTGAGGTGGTTTATAGTTGTAGGTAGTAATCTGTAACCCACATTTAAATAGGATAGCTACACCACCACCCTTTTTGGTTGCACAGTCAAGTCGCAAAAT
This sequence comes from Protopterus annectens, assembly GCF_019279795.1. NCBI lineage: Eukaryota > Metazoa > Chordata > Ceratodontiformes > Protopteridae > Protopterus > Protopterus annectens. The sequence continues at coordinate 1,428,770,472 of NC_056731.1, read as the reverse complement.
ATTAAAACTGGGTGGGTTGATTTCATTGTCTTTAGTTACAGGTTTTAAACCAAGTTTCTGTTAAACAAAGAATTTCAAAGGAGTAGACTTCCAAGAGAGCATGGAGTTGTGCAACTTTGTTATTAATGCTACGTATGTTGAGGTGAGCTAATAAGAGTGAGTTAGGTGGTTTGGTAAGGGAATGGATAGTAGAGAGGTTGGGGTTGAGGAGTTGAGTGGTAGTAGCAGTTGTTGGGCCTAGGTTTGGGAGAATGTCTCCATCTTTTAAAGAGAAGAGCAGTGTTTGAAGTCTAGGATTTGGGAATTTACTATATAGAGGTAGATATTTTCTGGGATTGAGAGAGTCATAGCTAATGTGGGCTATCCTATGGTATTTTGCTAGTAGATAGCTGGGTGTAGATGTTATGTTAACATGGTTAGTGAAAATAGGCAGAGAAGGAGAGGTAGATAGCTTATTGAGGTAGAGAAGGTGTGGATATAATGGGTGTTCATAGGAGGTTAGCAGGTAAGCTAAAGTTAGAGGTGGTAAAAGTGTAAGTATGAGTAACCTCTGTAAGAGGGGGGGCCCGGGGGTTTGGTTGCTTTTAAGACTATCTTTAGTTAATGCATCCCAAATCTCTGACTATAGCTTCCCTTTTAGAATACCTTTTAGAAATAAGTGTAAGCATTTCATACTGAAATTGGCCTGCAATCTTCTGGATTAGTTCTAATGCCTTTACCATTGAGTAATGCAATTATGCATGCATAGTCTAATATACCTGGGAAGTAGAAAATATGCCCTTGTTCTACAGTGGAATTAAGTACCGTTATGATGTATCCCTGTAAAATTTTGTAGGAGTCCTAGTCTGAGGCTTTACCTGTCTTCATATGATGAATACAGTGTTCCAGTTCTGAGAATGATATTATAGGTTCATAGTTGTTCACTGGGCTAATGACCACAAGGGCCTTTTTAAGACTAGTTATGCATCCCAAATCTCTGACAAGTTCTGATACCCTAGATAAGTGTAAGCATGGGCCTGGGAGATGAACCATGCTTACACTTATCAAGGGTATCAGAACTTGTCATAGATTTGGGATGCGTGGCTAGGCTTAAAAAGGCCCTTGTGGTCGTTAGCTCAGTAAACACCTATGAACCTAAAATATCATTCTCAGAAGTGGAACACTGCATTCATCATATAAAGACAGGTAAAGCCTCAGACTATGAGAATGATATTAACATGTTTAATTCAGACTTGTCTTCTTTATTTAATTTGTCTGTGTATATCATGTTTAATGTTATTAAACATTACGATTACGATCACGATTACGTTGGTTTGGACATGTGCTGAGGAGGGATACTGAGTATATTGGGAAAAAGATGCTAAGGATGAAGCTACCAGGTAACAGGAAAAGAGGAAGGCCTAAGATAAGGTTTATGGATGTGGTGAGAGAGGACATGCAGGTGGTTGGTGTGACAGAGCAGGATGCAGAGGACAGGAAGAAATGGAAACAGGTGATCTGCAGTGGCGACCCCTTACAGGAACAGCTGAAAGAAGATGATGATGATCATGTTTAAAGTTATTACCCTGTTCCTTGGAGTACAGTCCTGAGTAAAAGCCCAGAAATATTTGATTGATCACTTCTTAGTCATAAGTTTTTGCTAATTTTCCATACTGTGGTTTCCTTTTCTGATTAAATACACATGTGATATATGTTATACTTTTCCCTTGTAACCATTAGATTTCCAAGTGCTAAAACATTTCAATTCTGAGAAACTATGATTTGTGCCATTTGGCATTTTAGAAATTACTTTCTGTGGTTTATCTTCTGTATTTTGTTCCACTATTACAGTCATTCCTGCTGCTCTTATAACGTGCCATCTTTCTATGCTGTGAAATCTTTTTGTTTTTCCTGTTTATTACTTCCTCTGATACTAAGTTTGCTCTGAATGAGGCTTTTTATAGACCCAGCCAAACTGTTGTAATATTTCCTTACCACTTTATTGTCAGGGTTACCATGTCAGCAGATACTATTCTGTTATGTTTCTGAAATGAAACAAGCAGTCTACCTGTAGTCTTTCAGAAACTCAGTGAAACTCAATGAAATGTACTCTGTATATCTGAGTAAATTTGAATGTGAATATGCCCTGGGATTCAGTAAACTATGTGTAGGCTTTGCAGGAAGCTTACACGGAGTTTACATGTGTGCGCAGTGATGCCTGGTGTGCAGCAACGCTCATTAGATATTCATGCCATGCACTACATTTAAGCATAAATATGGGCAGTTTTGTGGCTGGCAACAGTATTGCCAGCCAGGAAACTGTGTAAAGCAAAATTAATAGCAATCCTGTTTACATTAGAGCACAGTCAGTTAGTGTGTTTGCACAGAATGCCACAGTGATCACCAGGGCTTACCCTACTAACTAACTAATGTCTTTCGTCTTCTCCCAGTTAGGGGTTGGCACAGTGGAACTCCAGTCCGCTAATTATTGGCAGTGGATTTTTACAGTGCCGAGTTGACAGCCCGATGCCCAGCCTTCAAAGAAGGCATGCCCATTCATGCACGCACCTACCTGCATGTCTTTAAACGTCACTGGACCACGGGGAGGACTTGCAGAGTCCACACAGAAGGTGCTCCAGCCGAGAATTTAACGGGAGAACCTCTTGCTGTGAGACGACAATGCTAACTGCTGCACTACCGTAGCCATATAAGCCTAATTCTTAAATCTGAAACTCAAATGTATGTAATTATTTAGTGACATCAGTCCTAATATTGTCCCAGTGATATGGCAGAAAACCACAAATTTAATACGGAACACACCAAAAGATATAAGGCAAAAGTCTGGACATACTGTGAAAATCTGGACAGTTTATAGGTATGACATGTATATGGTCCAAACATAGTACAGGACAGTTTATACAGTGCAGAGTATTCTGAAATCCCATTCCTGGCATTATGTACTGATGTTGTGTAAATAATCTGTAAGGGTACATGGATTGCCGTGTAAAATAAATGCTCAAGGGAAGTGTGTGTATTGAATAGGGACACGCAGATGAATTGTAGGAATGAACACAGGGAAAGAGGACAGGTGAAACAGCTTAATATACAGCAGATGAGGGCATGTCAATAGAATACAGCTGTAGAAGCAACACCAATCACATATGAATATGGTGGAGCAGGGACTGCACAGTGAAAATGTGTATTATGTGACTGTCTCACAAGGTACCATAGCAATAGGGAAGATGTCTGTGTGAGATAAGCATCCTTACATGAAGAGTGCAGAGGACATCTATCAGGGATGTTTTATACAATTGGGGTAGGATGCATTTTGTGAAGCTGTGCAGTCTGATTTGCCTGAATAGGAGTATAATCTCAGCAGAGGTCTCCGTCAAGTGGGACACAGTCATGGACAACAGTAAAAGGAGCACGCCCAATCATGGACCATATCAGAATAATACCACTAGTAATCCCATGTCTCTGACATAACGTATGTAATTTACAGTGATCAGAAATGGTTCTGGACAAACACACTTGTACAACTATTATGACATATTTGCACTCTATGAGTGCGATCACGCACACTGTTCTGACACTGTAACATCTGCTGCAGATGTTAGCAGGGACACTGCTATAACAATTTTATTTATTTAGTTATTTATCTATTTATTTTACATTTGTTGACCGGGCTAGTCTAACTGGATATATGCCCATTTTCAGTAGAGGCCCAGGGAGATAAGCTCCGAGGAAACAAACAAAATTACATATACAAAAATTAATGTATACAATGAACATTGCAGGTGCAGTACAGAGAATAATCAAAGAGGTCATTCGTTCATAACATAGTGCAAAATATACAGATACAATTAGTACAATACAAAATGTAGTTGCAATACATCATAAAGACGAAGATGGCAGCTGAATTATACAATATATTAGTATACAAGTAGTCATAAAGAAAAAGTAGGAGCTGAAATTATACAATATATTAGTAAAAGTAGTCTCCTTAATGAGATTCTGAAGATGTAAGTAATAGTATAGAAGGACAAGGTAAGTTGTTATTAAGAAAAGGAACTTGATTACTGAAAAGAGGAGGGTAGGTTGAACCATGTAAGAAGAGCTAGTTGATCAGTCAGGTTTAGTACAGGGGCACAATCAGTGTGTCCTGAGGAAAAGTTTCAGTTTGGTTTTAAAGAGTGATATACAGGGAAGAGAGGAAAGTTTGTTAGGAAGAAGCTTCCAGGATTTTCCAACAGTATTAGAGAAAAGAGAGTCCCCAGCCCTATTGTTTGATTTACAAATATTTACAAGAAGTTTATGTGATGATCATAAGGTCTTTAGATTTTTGTAGGGGGTAATGAGGGTAGATAGTATAGGGGTATTGGTAGGTTGGTAAAGGGTTTTATGGGCAATGGTCAGTTGGTGGAATTTAAGCTGATTTTGTAATTCAAGTCATCCTATTTGCTTTAGATTAAAACAGTGGTGGGTTCTGAAAGGGTTACCTGTAGTAAATCTGAGTATGTTATTGTAGGAGTTTTCCATTTTATTAAGGTTGTTTTTAGAGAGATTAGTATACATGGGTGAGGCATAGAGGAGAGTAGAAATTAGATGGGTGTGAGCAATAGTTATTCTAGCTGCAGGAAAGAGGAAGGATCTGATCCTGTAGAGAGGGCCTAGTTTTCTATTAACATATTTTAGAGTATTGTTAATATGGGTGTCGAATTTAAGGTTGTTATCTATGGTGATACCTAGTAGTTTAGTAGTTGGATCTGGGGATATGAGAGTACCATTATTGGATGTTACTGTGAAGTCTATTGAGGGGGACTTACAAGTAGAAGTAAAAAGGAGGAATTTAGTTTTTTGAGATTGAGAAGGAGATAGCGCTGTGTAAACCATTGTTCAACTGTGTTAAACACATTTTGGGTAAGGGAGTGAAGTTCAGATATAGATGTGGCTGAGCATATAAGTGTGGAATCATCTGCATATTGTATGCATGTAGCTTGGGGGATTGCTAGGTGAAGGTCGTTGATAAATATAGAAAACAGGAGAGGTCCTAATATGGACCCTTGAGGAACACCAATGTTAACGGGCAGATGGGTAGATAGAATGTTATTCCAAAGTACAGCCTGTTGTCTGTTATCTAAGTAAGACTGGAACCATTTTATAGCTAGTGCATCTAGTGACAGGGATTTGAAGATATTTATAAGTATCTGGTAATTTACCATATCGAATGCCTTAGACAGATCTATAAACAGTGCAGAGGAAAGCATATTGAGGTTACTGTTTTTGTTAATACAGTCAGTAAAGGAAAGGAGGGCAGTAGTAGTGCTGTGGGAAGGTCTTAAACCATGTTGAGAGTTTGAAAGTAAGTTATTTTGGATTAGGTGGTCTAGCAATTGTCTGTGGATGCATTTTTCCATGATCTTTGCTAAGGGAGAAAATAGGGCTATGAGACAGTAATTGGAGAGTTCAGTAGAGTTCCCACCCTTGTGAAGGGGGATATTATGGGATACTTTCCAGATTTTAGGGATGTGTTCTTCACTGATGGTTCTATTGATGAGAATATAGGAGATGGATTTGGCTGCCTTTTTTAGATATTCAACGGGTAGTTGGTCTGCTGAAGGAGTGCACAGTTTCAGTTTTTGGATAAGGGTAAGAATATATGCTGTTGGGGCTGGTTGGATGTGAAATGGAGGGGATGGGTTAGAGTTAGAGTTGGATATAGTTAAGTTCAGAGTAGATAACTGACTGGCAAGAGTTTGAATGGCCTCAGTGAAAAAGGTATTAAAGGCATTAGCAGTCTGCTTGGGATTCTCCTGGTCTGTGCCTTGTGGGTTTGGTGTGATGGATTGATTAATACTCACCCAGAACATTTGTGGTTTATTATGGTGAGTCTGCTGCAATTGTAGGTAGTAGTTTCTTTGTCAGACAGTATAGCTTTTTTAGTTTAATTTCTCAGCTGTCTGAAGTTTTGTTGGTCTACTGGGTTTTTAGTTAAATGAGATTTATTCCAGTATTTATTTCTGAGATGGATTTTTTGTCCGGTTTCTTTTGAAAGCCATGGGGTAGATTTAGTTCTCATTCTAATAGAGCAGGTTGGTGCATGGTGGTCTAGTATGGCTAGGAAGTTAGAATTAAAGTAATTAACAGCTTCCTCCAGTGTGAGGTGTTTTAAGGGAGACCAGTTCCATGCTCTTAGTTCTCTCTGGAACAGATCAGGGTTAAAGTTTTTCTTGGCTCTAATTGTCCTAGATATGATTGGATTAGGTAGATTGGATTTAAGCCTGATGATGTAGGTTAGTGAGTGGTCACTTACATCATTAGGGAGGGTTCCAGCTTCATATGTCTGGGGATGATTATTTATGAGAATCCAATCTAAGGTACTTTCTTTCTTATTAGGCTTGTTTATCCTGGTAGGGGAGGTAATGGTTTGAGAAAAAAAACTAAAAGGTGAATATGCCTGGTAGGGTGGCTACTGCTACAACACTTCCAATTAATGTTAAAATCATCTAGGATTATGATTTCTTGGGGTAACTCTTGGGATAACTAACAAAGGATATTTTCTATGGTGGCAATGTTATTACCAGGAGGAAGATAGATACAGATAATATAGATGGATTTGAATGTGTTAAGTTGAAGCTTGGTAATAAGAATTTCAGCATTGGAGTCCTGAGGTGGTTTATAGTTGTAGGTAGTAATCTGTAACCCACATTTAAATAGGATAGCTACACCACCACCCTTTTTGGTTGCACAGTCAAGTCGCAAAATATTAAAACTGGGTGGGTTGACTTCATTGTCTTTAGTTACAGGTTTTAACCAAGTTTCTGTTAAACAAAGAATTTCAAAGGAGTAGACTTCCAAGAGAGCATGGAGTTGTGCAACTTTGTTATTAATGCTACGTATGTTGAGGTGAGCTAATAAGAGTGAGTTAGGTGGTTTGGTAAGGGAATGGATAGTAGAGAGGTTGGGGTTGAGGAGTTGAGTGGTAGTAGCAGTTGTTGGGCCTAGGTTTGGGAGAATGTCTCCATCTTTTAAAGAGAAGAGCAGTGTTTGAAGTCTAGGATTTGGGAATTTACTATATAGAGGTAGATATTTTCTGGGATTGGGAGAGTCATAGCTAATGTGGGCTATCCTATGGTATTTTGCTAGTAGATAGCTGGGTGTAGATGTTATGTTAACATGGTTAGTGAAAATAGGCAGAGAAGGAGAGGTAGATAGCTTATTGAGGTAGAGAAGGTGTGGATATAATGGGTGTTCATAGGAGGTTAGCAGGTAAGCTAAAGTTAGAGGTGGTAAAAGTGTAAGTATGAGTAACCTCTGTAAGAGGGCTGGGGTGGGTAGCTTATACATCTGGAAGGGTATGCTGTTAGGTTGCTCTTATAGGCTCAGAGGTATACTAGGTGTGGAAAGGAATAGGTGGAGGGTGTGGTGGGAGAGATAGGGAGTGGTAAGTGAAAGGAGGGAATTGTAGTTAAGTGGCCAATGGTGAAGGGTTTGTGATTGGTGGAAGAGGAAAGGGGTTTGGTTAGATGGTATAAGAGTAGGACCCCTGAGGGTGGGTGGGATATGGGGGTAGGGTAGGGGACCGGAGTGAGCCCGGAGGGCGAACGGACCGGGTAGAGACAAGTGAAGGAGAAGCTAGAGAAGAAACTATCAGCAATGCTAGTAACTGAGGGAAAGTTAGGCAAGTCAGGAGCGGGAAAGATCAGAGATAAAACAGACATCTATGAGGAAAAAAACAGGTGGGTGTAGACAGTCGAAGTAAAGGGTAAGTGAGAAAATAAGAGCAGGTATAGGACTTAAAATATGCAGTGTAATTACAGAAGAAATACAGTGGGATAAGTAGGAGATAAAGGATGGGATAAGGGTGCCACCTAGTGGGAAGATCTAGTACTGCAGGTAAGTATGTAAGGGAGCTAGCTGGTTTAGAACTAGGGAAGGAGTGATAGCTAGTAAAGAGGGTTATTATAAAGTAGCAGAGGTTTGTTGGATACAGGGTAGATAGGAGGGGATAAAGGCTGCTGGCTGTTCAGGCTCGTAGCATACTTTAGAACCTCTGAAGCAATAGTAGACAGTAGTCAGCTTTACAAGCAAGACTTAAGACAACCACATACTTTCTTGCTTCCTTGAGAAAGGGTGCAGGGAAAATAAGGCTGTTATATGAGACCACAGATATTTTGATAGGGTACTTTGTCACCAGGTAGGTAGGCTCTTAGAGACTATATCAAGAACAGCACAATGGGGAGCAGGGTACTTTAGGGAGAAAGAGAGACAAACGTGGAGGAGAGAAAAAAAGATTTCACACATAGCAGGTGGTTATGACAATTAAACAAAAAAGCTTTACATGAAGACACAATTAATAAAGTAGCTTATATGCATGCCCTTATTTTTGAAAAAAGCCATTAGAATCACTTTTAAGCTAGTAGTACTGTGACATTATAAAGTAGTCTAAACTATCATTTACATGAACTCTGAATCGGGTTTACTGAAATTGGGAGCAAGCAAAAACAAAAACATAAACTTCTAATATCCAAATATAAACTATACCAGCAAAAATAAAAAAATAACTGGAAAGCTACCTTAGAGATAAATTACTGTACTACTCTATGCAGGGACAGTGAGTTTACAGTGTGCAATACAACTCTGAAAAAAAGAAAAATAACACTATCACTTACTAGAGATGCTACACATGTAGGGCTTTCAGCTGCAATTAGAGCAAATATGGCATCCATGGTTTTTAAAACCTTTGGTGTGTTGTACCTGAGCAATCACTTGGGGGTGGGGGAAGGGAGGGAAACCTTCAATTGGAATTTAAAGTAGCAGGGGAGAATCTAAGGGACTCTGCTAAACCTAGCTAATTATCAAGGACAGTCAAGGAAATAAGGTAAACATACAGGCACCCTTGTTCAAGGAGTGGAAGGTTTCTCCAAGAAAAACTATGTGTAGGAACACACCACAGGTGGAAGTTGTATGCTGCATACTAGTCTGCAATGGCAGATTTTACTCTTTTATATTTGTATTCCCCTTTGCTCATTGTTTTCTGCACACAATGTAGCTAAAGATAACAGCAGCTGGAGACTTTGCACCTCTGTTTGGTGTTTAGTGAAGAACAAGTATTGAGGAGGAGGGTCTGAAGGTTATGACTATTGAGAGGGGATAAATACCTTCACGTATAACAAATTATCAACAGTGAAAGGGGTGGGGGTGGGCTAAGAGGAAGAAGGTTTGCAGCTATTGCCCCTGGGGTATGCACTCTAGCTGACTGTAACAGATTTTAACAAGGCATAACAGTAGTTACAAAAGCTGGCACCTACACTACACAAGTGGCAACAACAAGGTTCCTGGAGTTAAACCAGGGGCTGCAGTCTATTTTTGGATGATTGCTGGTTAGAGTTTTCTTTGCTTTTAGCTGGAGTGAGAAGATTCCTTGCTCACACAAGTGTGGGGGGGGGCAAAGTGATCAGGTCCTCAGTGGCTACTACACAAGCGGCAACAACAAGGTTCCTGGAGTTAAACCAGGGGCTGCAGTCTATTTTTGGATGATTGCCGGTTACAGTTTTCTTTGCTTTTAGCTGGAGTGAGAGGATTCCTTGCTCACACAAGTGGGGGGGGGGACCCAAAGCGATCAGGTCCTCAGTAGCTTAGAGATGCTACACCTCGAGGACTTTCAGTTGCAATTACAGCAAATATGGCATCCAGGGTTTTTAAAACCTTTGGTTAAAACAACTTGATGGGGTTTTCACACTATCAGACAGTAATGTTTATGCCACAAAAAGAATACTAGGTATGGCCAATAAGATATAAGATGTGTGACAACTCATTGTGACAAAGGTGGTACACTTCAGTTACACATCACTGGAAGATGTTTAGTGAGGTACATGAAGAAAGGCGTATTATACTCAGTATATATTGTGAACTATGGAGGTATTATGGCCTGTGATGTGGATGTCCTTCACATACTCAGTAGTTGTGTTACATACAAGGGAGTAGTCAGCACTGTGGCCAAATGCTTGTGGATATTCCACAGACCATCTACCCCAGGACACAGGTCACATACCTATTGGTCTGATTATAGGGTGTGATCATAGGAGCATAGGAGCATATGATGTTACTAGCCTATTGGCCCTGATGCCTTTTCAAGCGTTGCCAAGAAATAGCCTATGTTCTGACAAGTCAGCACCTGATTCCCCAGTGTAGCAGGGACACAGATGGAATCCCAGGAGTATATTTTCTATTCCCCATACAGTTATCCAGGTTGCACTTAAAAAGGGTTGATGAGGTACTCTGCTTGATGTGAAGAGGGAGTCTAATCCACAGACTAGGGAGTCTCTGTGACACAAATCTGTTCTGCCAATAAGTCCTATTGATGTCACAGACCAAGCTGAGGTTGCACATGCAAGTTACTTGAGTGAAACTTGACTTGCAGATATGCAGCAATCCCATCATGGCAGGGTCTGAGATAGCTTTGTATGTCAGACAGAGGTTACCTCTGAGGAGTCTGTATGAGACTGAGTAGAGGGACAGAGCGTTTAGCCAATCTGTGGAGGGTAGATGTTTGAAGCCATGGATTCTACTAGTGAGGAACCTCTGTGGTCTCTCCAGCTGCTGCATGTGCTTTGTGAGGTACATGCCAAAAGGAGCTTTGTACTCAATAATGGTTCTTATAAAGGAAGAATACAGGGATGTTATGACCTCCTTGTCCCTGGATGAGATACCCTTCTTAATAAGATGGACCATGTAGAAAACTTTTCATCCAACTGAGGCAGTATGGTGGTCAAAAGTCAGTTTGTGATCAACCTGGGTGCCCATGTCCCTCATGACTGATTACATACTTAGGACTTTGTTATTGATGTGAGAATTTGTGGGGATGTCACTCTCCCCAAAGGGGATGATAATGCATTTTTTGTCATTCAGTTTGAGGCCATGTTTCAGGCACTAGTCATTTGTTTGGATGAGACCCTCTTGGAGAACGTCCACATTACTTGAGGAATTGATGACAGCACCCAGCTTGCAATCATCTGCAAACTTCATCAGCCATAGCCCACTGGTTTTGGCCTGCACCTCAGATAAGTATATCCCAAACAACAGATGCCCCAAGACTGATCCCTGGGGTACACCTCTCATTATGGGTATAGTGCTTCAGATGGCTTCCCCAATTTTGAGTAGGTGAGTTTTATCAGTGAGCCAATTTGTTACCCATCTGGTAACATATGGATTAGTGCCTAGTTGAGAGAGTTTATCTATTATACCTGTGTGGGGAATAGTATCGAAGGCTTTGGCTAGGTCAAGGTAGGTGGTATGCAGCATCTTCCCCTCATCCATGGCTTTGGCAACTGTCTCAAAGAAGTCAACCAAATTTAAAAGGAATGACCTCCTCTTGATGAAACCAAACTGTGTGGGATTGAGTGTTTGGAGGTTGGAAATGTCCTTGTTAATGATGTCCATGATAATACATTCTTTGGCCTTGCAGATCAATTTAGTTAGGCTGATGGGTCTATAATTACCTGGATTGGTGGATGCACCACTTTTGTGTAAAGGGATGACAGCGGATGTCCTCCACCTGACTGGGATGAAGCTGGTATCCAGGCTTTGGTTGAATAGGGTGCCTAATGGTGCTGCAAGTTCCTGCCTGAGTCCATATAGGATGCAGCCTGGGATGTTATCAGTTCCCATGGAGGCTTTATTTTTTGCCTTTGAGAGGGCAGTGATGACTTGCTGTTTAGAGATAAGGGAAGGGGTCAGGTGCTGGAGATGTCCTGATTTACTGATGGGGGACAGAGGGGTATAGTTTTCACTGAACCTGCAGTCAGCAGGTTGGCTATATCTATGGCATTTGTTTATTTGGTGTCCTTGACCACCAGTTCTGAGCAGATCTTAGTGCTTCCTTTGAGACTGCTGACATATGTGAAGAAGGTCTTATGATTGTCTTTAGTAGATGTGGTCAGTTTGGACTCAGTTTGTTTTGGAGGATTTCACTATTGCTCTTATTTGTTTTTTCAGGCTAAGGAGATATTGCTTCCAATTAGGCACTTGCATCTTCTTGGTCTTGGACAGCAATTATTTTCCTTTTATTATAGAGTTTATTTATAGCAGATGTCCACCAGATAGGTTTTCTCTTTCTTGAGGAGGAGGATTTTGTCCTGTTCGGTATTCCTGATTCCATGCAGCTATATAAATTCTTGTATAGTACTTTGGTGTAGATTTGGACATTTGTGCCAGTTCCTATAGAGGGGGCAGGGGACTGTGAAGCTGTTTGCACATTCCCTTAGGAGGTTGTAATTAGCTTTAATGAATTTTTTATGTTTGACTGTAGCAAGGTGGGGGGGGGGGGTGTCGAGGAAGATGGTGACTTCGAAAGTGACCACTTTGTGGTTGGATCTTACCAGGGAGGATGAAACTGTAGGGATGATGCAGGGGTACTCATGTTGGTTAATACCAAGTCCAATATATTATCACCTCTTTTGGGAGTGTCGACGAACTGGTCCAAGGCATTTGCATTAACGAAATCAAGGAATATATGGGAACTTGTGTTTTAGTATGAGCAACAACTTGGATTATGTGTTTGTTTTTCTGACATAACAAATCCCCCTATCTTTTTGTGTCATTGCAGATGTTGTCATGGCTGTGACAGCAATCCTTGGTGTGTGTTGATACTGTCTGTATTATATTAATATCACAGTTGTAGTCAATGATTGCCCACAATCTGTAGTCCTTCAGACAGCTGCTTGGACACAGGATGTGTATGTTATTCGTGATGTCTTAAATAATGGACAGGAAAGGGCCTAGCAGACAGCCCTGATGTATGGGCTTCATCACAGGACCTGAGCTATAGTTTACTTCACACATTTCAACATATTTAGATGCCAAGTATGTGATACAGTTGTCTCCCCACTTGGTGATATAAGTGTTTATGGTCACATAGGACAGTGCTGAATGAATACCTCTATGTGGATTTGTGTCACATGGTTTGGGCTTGAGAAGTTCAAAAGCATAATAGAGTTGTCATCATGCATGCCCTCAGTTACCTCTTTGAGGACATCTAACAGGTGTAACAGATGTGATGTAGCATTAGCAACTCACACAGTTCTGTTGCACGCAGCCGGGTTGCTGCTAGTGTCCATTTATAAAAGGTCCATGATGACATGTTGGTCTACCTCACAGATGAGGAGAGTCAGTATGTGTCAATACATGCATGCATTGGGTGCTGTCCCCCACCAACTCAGATGGATGCATATTGACATACATGCTTCTACAGGAACATAGTATGTGTGGAGGGTGTGTTGAAGTATGTATTCAACTGTGTCAGGGAGGTGTATGTGCTGAGTCAAGCGATATTGTCACAGCCCATTGATTCTGTATGATAGGCTTGGATGAAGGTAAGACACTGCCTACTGGTTATCTTGATCTGGCCTAGGGTTTGGAAACTACCTCCCCCCTGCAGCTTTCATTGAGAAACAGTTCTAGCTGGTGATTAACCCTTACGTCACTAGATGGGTAACCAATTGACTTACTGACAGAACAGATACTGTGAAAGGTGGTGAATCAAACTGTACCAGTAGAGCTGTCACCATTGGCATACTCCAGGAATCAGTGATTGGCCCTTTACTGTTTGGAATCTATTTCTTGGCAGTTCAGGCTAAAGTATATGGCCATTGGCTTACTGTGTTTGCTGATTCTTGCATATTGGGTGCAATCACTGAGTTCACCTATGATGATAACATACTATAGGTGGGGCTAACACAGACAAATGATTGGTGACAAAACCACATGGTCTACAAATGCATGCAAAAATGTCTCTTTATGTTGTCCTTCTCAAAAGTGGCATTCATGCTTATTACAGCATTGACAACAGACTCCTATGCTGTAACCCCTTGATGCAAGCATTGAGAACAAACGTAGATGGCAATCTATACTTTGACCACCAAGCGTCCAACTGGTATTGAAAGTCTATGTTGTGCACATCATAAGTCACATCATCGTATTCAGATCTGAGGATAATATTACAACACTGTACTCAAAACTCATCAGAACACTAATAGAGTATAATGCTCTTTGTTGCATGTACCTCACCAGACACATGCAGCAGCTGGAGAGAATGCAGGGGTTTCTCACAACAAAAACACAGAGGCTACAAACTATGCCATGAGGTATGTGGCCAGACTGAAAGCCATATCAGTGTAATCTGGATTGTATTTGATGAGGTGACTTCTGCCTGGCCTCCATGTCAGTCTCTAATCCTGCCCTGGTGAGAATAGTCCACATCCACAAATCAGATATAGCTAATGACATCAACAGTGTCTGGTGAGGGCAATACGTTAATGACAGTGTCCCACATGCTGGTGTAACAGGCACATACAAATCCCTGTTGAGTACAGGAGTTGACTGCAGTGAAAATAGAACCCTACCTGTCTCTGTACACAGACTACAGAACTCTGCATTTAACGCAAGAACCACAGCTCAAGTCTGACTTGGAGTGTCTCAAACAACACTTTAGAGCTGATGACATCAGCAGTATCTGAAGAGGAGAATATGGTAAAAACAGTCTCCCACATGCTGGTATAAAAGGCTCTTTGTAATGTCAAGCAAGAGCACAACCCTCCCCCCCAATTGATTGAAGTGAGAGTAGAACCCCTACCTAAGTACACAGACTGTAGAGTTCAGTACTTTGTGCAAGTTCCACGGCACAAGTCTGACTTTTACATGGCTGCAGGACAAGTTGTAGTGGATTATATCAGCAGTGCATGTTGGAGAGAAGAATTTGGGAGGCCTGCATGAAATGGATGTGTAGGTATATGCCAGTGTTAAACTACTGTCAATTCATGGGATTGAAGTGGTAACTGTAGAATACACACTTACACTCTTCAGGTTAGACACACACACACACACACACACACACACACACACACACACACACACACACACACACACACACACACACACACACACACACACACACACACACACACACACACACACACACACACACACACACACACACACTTGACTGCAGTGATAACAGAACCCCTACCTATCAAGTACACAGACTACAGAGCTCAGTACTTTAAGAAAGCATCATGGCACAAGTCTGTCTTTTGCAAGACTGCAGGACAACTTATAGTGGATGATGTCAGCAGTGCATTTTGGATAGAAGATGATGGAAGGCCTGCATAGATTCATAGCTTCATGGGTTCATAGGAGGTTACTAGTCTAATAGCCCTAGGGCCTTTACAAGCCTAACCATTTAAAAACCCAAGTAGCCTTATTGAGTGTAATTAGTTAGTAGTTGTTATCAAAGCAATTTTGTGATCAGCACTGACTGCCCCTGTCCATGAGGGACATAGTTGCCACCCCTGAGGTGAATTTACATTCACACGTCCAGTTGTCAAGGTTGTATTTGAATAGGGTCATTGAAAAGCACTGCTTCACATTCAGTGGGAGCCTATTACACACATATATATATATATATATATATATATATATATATATATATATATATATATATATATATATATATATATATATATATATATATATATCCAACATGTTCTGTTTATGTCATAGGCCAAGTTGAGATCTGTTGATCAAATTATTTTTGTCCCATTTGATTTGCAGACTGCTCAGTAGGCCAGGCATAGGTTGCCTCTCAGCAGCCTGCATGATACTGAGTACAGTGACAGGTCTTTCAGTCTTTCCATGTATGTCATATTTTGAAGGCCCCCCAGTTGCTTCAGGTGTCTGGTGAGGTACATACAGATGGAAGCAATGCACTCATTTAGTGGTTTAATAAGGATCAGGGACATGTGCTCCCAAGTCTCACAACACTGAGTTTGAGCTTATAAGGGTGCTATGTATATCATAATTAATTGCATTTTTTTGCTTTAAGGCTCAGTCCGTGAGTTTAGAACCAATCATGTGTCTGTGTCAGCCCTTTCTGTAATACATTATCATCATTGGGGTACTCTATATTATAGACTGCGCCCAGTTGACAGTCATCTGCAAACTTGGTTAGCCACAGACCGTCTACCTACACCTGGACTTCAGAGAAATAGTTTTCAAACAGTTGTGGGTCCAGCACAGATCCTTGTTCTATTCCACTGGTAAGTGGTCTAGTGGTGGAGGTGGACTCTCCAACTTTGACAGTTTGAGTTCTGTCAGGGAGCAAGTTGGCTATCCATCTAATAATGTATGGGTTAATCCTCAGATGGGAAATTTTCTCTATGATACCTAAATGGGGGATTGTGTTAAAGGTCTTGGCTAACTCAACATAGGGGAACAGTATGCCCTGCTATCCCTCATCCAGGGCTTTAGGACATTATCAAAGATGTCTACTAGGCTTAATAAGCAAGATCTATCCTTGACAAACCAAAATGCGTCAGGTCAAGTGTGTTGAAAGTCCCCTATGTTGCTGTGGAAAAGGTCCATGATGATTCTTTCCATACTAGACAAGGCTGGTTAGGCTTATGAGTCAATAGTTCTAGTTCTGCATGTTACCAGATTGATGTGCATTGCATATGACACAACATTTGATATTAATTTTTGTAGTGCTGTTGATCTGATATATGTGTGAAAAATGTACTTAGACACCAGGGTTGCAGTGCATGGGGGAAGGCAACACATGGCTGTATTGTAAATATTAGGCATATTGTTAGACAGGACCTTCAGTCTGATTATTTCCACATGTAACTTCTTGACATAAAGAGTGAATGGGCAGTAAACAGCACTAATAAATACTATTATAGAACGACCCCCCCATTAATATTCCAAAACGTGCATGCTGATTGGTCAGCATCCATGTTGTAGATCAGAGTTATAGTAATGGAAAAAGGTCTAGTCACCCAGACTTTTTCCATTAGTATAACTCTTTTTTTTTTTTTACAACAATGGAGAACGCAAGATCTCCGTTGCTTTTTACAACCTGTCTCACTATGTTAAACCCATTTAACATAGCGAGACATTTTAAAAAACAACGGAGATTTTTTTAAAGCTGTTTCGCTATAGTAAGTTTGTAAAAAGCAAAGGATATCTTGCTTTCTCTGTTGCTTTTGCCCACAGCTCTGATGTACTGCATAAGTATACGCATGCGCAGTACATCAGAACTGCCGGAGAATACCAGATATCTGCAGAAGGGCAGCAAGGAGGCATTATACAATGCCATTATTTAAGAAAAGTAATTTTTTTTTTCTTAAATAATGTCATTGTATAATAGCAATAACCCACTTTTGGGTGTGGTTAATGCTGGATTTACCCACGGTTGTCTTTGTTTGGCCCAAACCACACCAACCGTGGGTAAATCCAGCATTACCCACACCCAGGTGTGGATTATTGCTATAATATTTACTTTTCCATAGCACAGTAGTAAGAAATAGGTTTGCGAGATTGTTGGTAAAGCGCTTCCACATGCCAGATACACATTTCAATTATTTTCCCTGTTTGTGCATAGTTGAGTAGTCTGTAATTGTGAGCTGCATTGCTAAAATTCTAAGTTAGTACTGAGTCTATGAAACACATGTACTGCTTAACTGACTCTGTGGCAGCAGGTGTAAATGCATTGACGCACTTCTTTTTGAGCCCAGATGATACTGGGTTCAAATCCAGGTGTAATACGTTTAAATAAACAGTGAAAATGCAATGACATTATTCTTAATAGTACCTTCAGCATATGTGATTGTGTGTGTGCTGATGTAGCACAGCAGGGTTAAGTGGCATTGCACAGAGGTAACCACATCATTGTAGAGCCGTTCACCATTGCTTGACTTTGGTGCACATTGCCAAAGTCCATTCAAACATAAAGGCCAAAAAGTGAAGGGATCCATTGCTTTTTCTGGTACATATGTGTGTTGTGTGTGATCCTATTTTTTGACCATATTATAGGTGTTAAAATGGGGTAGATAGGAAAGTGGTAAAATGGGGAGCAAGCAGGTGGAAGAAGGAGGGATGTAGGAAAGAACCATAGCTATCCATTTCTTCAACAGTAAAAACTGATAATATATGCAGAATATTAGCTAAATTTGGACTGTCATCTCCAGAGAGAGGAGTAACAACAATGTAGTCATGTCCCGAATCAAGTATGCCAAGAAGACACATGTGCAAAATGGAGAGCTATGTATGGGATGATATTTTATTGTGGGATGGGTGTCGATTTTTTTTTTTATTCAGTAAGAGAGGAATGCTGGGCAAGGGATGTAATTATATCTGGGTTAGGTAAGTTGGGTAGATGAGGAAGCAAATGCAAACAAACAGGACAAACAAGCCAAGAGATGGCGAGGGCCACAAAAGGTTGGGGGGCACCATGATTGAGGTGACGGAGGGGACAACACAGGCTTGTGCACATCAAACTTGGAAACAGTGAGAATCAAGTCTTCACCCACTCGACTGTCATCATTGCACCATTACTTTTCTGGCATCTGGAGTGCTTGATGTCTTCTCCTTCTAGGTCCCATGAGGGTCAACACCCTCTCCATCTGGTGTAGGAGTACATCAGTGGTGTGGTGCATGACCCTATGCACCAACCCTGGCATCTCCTGGTGGGGATGAAATCCCAACCTCCACCACTGCTTCCAGAGGGGACCACTGGACCAACTGCCACAACAGTATTATCTGAAGGCACAGGCAGTACAGGGGCAGCAGAGGCAGTGCTGCCAGGTTGGGTCCTAGACATGCTGTTCATTGGTGCTGTATCCAGTGGATGGGGGCAGGCTGATCCACTGGGGTTGGTTTACCTTGCTGTGCTGTGTAGCATTTAGTGTTGTGGTACACATGATATCATGGAGATATTTTGATGACACATAATAGGAAAATAAAAAAAGGAGATACGGGTTAGGGTGAGACAAAATAAAGAGGTAAATTTAGTACCATCATATGTTACATACAGTGCATTAACACAGTTATACAACTACTTAATCTGAAGTATGACATTTAAGTATAGGTCCTAACAAATACACTCTATAAATGCAGATTACTGACAGTAATCCTTGAAATGTGCATATATTGCAGATATGTGTGTTCCAATTATACAGATTATAGTTAACAGCAGGGCATTTGTGCCACGTGTATAGAGCTTAATTTAATGTAAATAGTATTAAAGAAATGCAGTATTGTATAGCTGTGATTCGTGGTATTTTAACCCACAACCTCTGACTACAGTCTAATATTTGACTCCAAAAGTTGGTTTGTGATGCAGAGTAATGGATGCATACTTACTTTTATAGTTAGGATATGCATGCTCAATTTACTACAACTGTATAAAAAATCCAAAAATCCATCTTTAACTTTTAAAGCTACAGTGACACTTCTCTTGTACTGCATACGTACCACTTACTTCCCTCAGTCTCTCCATTTGAGCAGCATGAGCCTGTCTATTAAACTCAAGTCCAGCATTAGCTGAGGAAGGAACAGAAAAGAACAGAACAGCATTGTGCATACCAGTCCTGCCTATATTTAGCTTTCTAACTGTTACAAATACTCTCTTATGATCCTACTTACACAGCTGTGGGATGTCCACAGTCTACCAACAGTTGACAGTATCCCTTTTATGTCTCCTTAGGTCATTAAAATTGTGCCTATACTGCTCTTCAGTGCATGGGATTCAAGTAGCACTGGATTCAGCCTGAGACAAATTATTCCACGCCTCAGACATATACTGGGATTCAGAATAGCTCCCCTGCAGAAGCCTTTTGGCTGTAGTGCTTTACCAGGAGACCAATAAATATCCTAGACTCCAGGACACCCCACCTCTCTACCCTAAGCTGGGCACCTTCCCCTCCAATGCCAGATATGTCTATCACCCGACCTAAAGCAATGGCAACCAATGCTTTCGTACCAATTCCAGTTATCTCATTTACTGGTAGTGAGCAACCCCGAGCAATGATACCAACCATATTTGCCAAGCAGGGAGGAAATAAATAGTTGAAAGTGGAAGGTTAATCTTACACTTGGCCTTAGTTTATGGAGTGTCTTGTAATGTAGCTTGCAAATATGTATTGAAAATTGGAAGGTGAGCATAAATGTCATGACCTGACACATTTGTTTTTGGTTTCATATACTGCTAAAGCAGATTTTTAAGTGTGAGATTCAAACCTAGGCTTAAGGGACAAAACATTTTCTTCCACAACATCAATAATCCATCTTTGCCACAGAAAACCTTCTGCTCAGTCATTCATTAATACAGGGGACAGTTTGAGGTGTTACACATGTATGTGTGTGACCTGGCAAGGTTCTTGTATATAGATCCAGTTGTGTATGTGTGTTATGTAATTATGAAGGTCTTGCAAGTCCAGATAGCAGAATTATACTTACATAACTATAGTTGACAGTTTACTCTCACATGCATCTAAAAACACAATAAGGATGTCTTATCGCTCATACATATAATTTATATCAGCTTTACTATCTAAAATGATATAAGTGAGAGTGAATATAATGGAAAGTGGAACAGCAGTAAAAATAACTGGAATAACCTGTATTATATCCCAGGACCATGTGTATGTCAGTCTTATACACATGTTGCCACTAAATGTTGAAATAACTTTTGTCTATTTTTCAGTTCATTGCTATAAAATACACTGTCACAACAGTAAAAATAGATTCCATACCTTGTACTAGAACCCAGGACTTCTGTCCTGCAGTCCTACACTTACATCTGCTGCCACAGGATTAGTTACATGACATTTCCATAATTTTCTATTCACTTTGAACTTCTGTGTGTTAACCACCATGCAATGCTGCTTAGTGTGTTTGCACGGTGCCCAACATAATTCATTGAATGCATCCCTTGTTTTTCATCCATCCTTGCTTTGTGTGTGAATGTAATATGTTACAACCACACATTTCTTGTTATTCATATTTCAAATATCTAGACTGTTTTATGTTTCTCCATTCTGTAATACTGAAATGCTACCTTTTCTGTTTTATCTGAGAACAGGTATTTTGTAGTTATGTGATACTTATGTGTATTATCCTTTTCATGTGTTTTAGGACACCTAGGACTATGGCACCCAGGCTTCTCAATACCCAAAAAAACACACTTTAGAGACTGCGAAAATCAGGTAATTGTGAAAGCTTTTATGTGACATAGTGCCTTTCTGCTTGAGAGGGGATGTGGAGATATGTCAGGCAGAATCGTAATTTGGCAGCAGACAGTTGCAGATGTTAATGCAGTAGGCAGCCACAGGAGAACATGTGATCAGGTGCATCATAGGGCCAGTGACATGATCTCATCTGCACGGAGGAGGGCAGCTGCACTGCCCCTTATCAGATGGGTGCTGGGGGGGCCTGCTACAGAGCCACCACTAGCAGCAAATGAAGAGTTCCTGTCCACTGTCAGGGATACAGACAGCTCACAGGAAAATGCAAGACAGCATGTCCTTGACATTGGTTCTACTGTTTCAGGGACAACAAGCATATCCCAGAAGGAACTTCCGGGTAGGCATATCTATCACAATTGTTAAATACTCTTGTATAATAAAATATTTACATCAATACGTTAGTTCTGTTTACCATGAAATTTGTTTTTGGGGAGATTATAGATTGCTAGAGATAACAACACATTCTGATTGATTACACATGGGGTTTAGGTTGGACTTGTCATCACAGTTCTTGTTGAACATATAGTTAATGGACATATAAAGGGCAAAAAGTTTTACCCTCTGTGTTACTGTTCATTTTGATAATGTGGTCTTTACCTTTTGCTTAACTTTTTCCAAGACCATCCAGCATAGGTAGCATGCTAGCATCTGCACATGGTAAGTCAAATATTTTTATGTCAATACTGATGACCAGTTCAAAGAATTATTTAGTATGTGATGTTGATGTCAAGACTGTTGTGTATTTCTGTCCTGTCTATAATAGTGGCACCACTGTTAATTTGTTAGAATATATTATACTATAGTAATGTAGGTGTTTGTTGCTTATTATCACATGTGATCCTGACAGTGGAAGTGTGGGACTTCTACCACCTGATGTCAGAGTATCAGCAGACTGCGATGATGATGGTTGCAAACAGAGGCACAATTTGGGGGTGCAGAGGTTGAATGTGACACTGAGGTTGACATACAGCCATCCCCTGTAGTTTCATCTGACACAGTCAGTAGGCCGATGTATACCCATTCCAGTGAGCCCTCCGAATTAGGGGGAGGGTAAGACAATCAATCAGGGAAGTGTGGTTACTGCAGCTTCAGTGTCTGTTTACTCTGGCCATAGCCAAAGTGTAGGTGAGGTGCCACACAGGAGGGTTGTTAGGGTGCTCAGAGGAGGCCTGCTGTCCATCCTCCACCTGATCCATGTTTCTCTTCCTGTGCCACTCAGTGTATGTTTAGAGCTGCCATTGAGGCACAGGTACATTCCCATAGGTCCTCCAGAGTAATGCTTAGGGTTATAGACGTAGCACAGGCTGACATGCATGACTCCCTCCATTGTGTTGCTGATTCAATGGATCAGATGAATGACACATTGGAGCAGGCATTGTGATGGAATGTTCGCTGGGGGGGGGGGGGTGGCATCCTCGTGTGGCCATGCATAATCACGTTCCCATAGTGGCAGTACTTCCACTGGCCACTATTTGGTTGAGCTGTCCACACCCAGACATGGCAAGCCAATGGGTTGTGGTCCTGGGTGTCCTTGTTAGGGGAGCTCATCCAGCAGGCATCAGTCATATTCAGGTAGCTGCAGTGCATCTGACAGTGGAAGTGGACATGCCAGTGCAACTCCTAGCAGAGCCAGTTCTTGCTGTCGGGAATCTAATTATGAACTGCCACCTCCACCATGCATAGCTCACACCTGTCTGACATACTGAGACATAGAGCTAGCGCAGAGCTTGGTGGTGGTCATGCAGACACTCACACCAATTTCACCTGTTAGAGTCATAGATACACACACACAACAGTGACATGGTTCAGCCATGAAGCGTAAAACTCATTTTGTCTCACTGGCCATTTGTTACTTTATCCAGATGTCTGCCTGCTTCTCTTTCTTACTCACACACACTCATCAACAATTTGTGTTAGGCTGGGCTTCCTATCCCCCCAGCCTGATATACAACACCCGGTGCAGGTGATGATAACTGTACCATATCCCTGTTTTCTATCTTTTGGATTTGGGGATACATAAACTGTGTGTCCAATGCTCTGGGTACATACCTGACTGATGTTGAATTGGTAATTGTACCTTTGACTTATATTGTTCTTAGAAAGTTAGACAGCTAATAGCATTAAACTTTTTTACATCAGTATTGTTAATGATCTTGTGAGGGTTGTGAAGTCTAAAACTGTAATGTGTCTCATTACTTTCTAACTTCTCTCTTTTAATTATTTTCCAGTATAAATGTATGATGCTAAACTGAGGGCACAGGGTGACCATCAGTACTTTTGAGAAGTATAACTGAGTGAATCTTTGATGTCTGAGGCCTATTACTTAAACATGGACACATCTAAGTCAAATAAGTCTCTATCACATGTTGACGTCACTTCTGTACAAATCTCCAACTTTTTACTTGCTTACACTACCAAGTAACAACATGCAAGGATATGCCAGTCATTCGTATTATTACACAATGCAATGCAGGTTCAACACTTACCATGTACATCCAGGAATGTCTGATGCAAGCAGTACACAGCCATTACAGGTAAAGTTTGTGAGCGATACCTAGCATCAAAGTTAATATATATGCGTAGGAGGAAGGTTTTAGCTCCTTAGTCGGAGAGTGAGTGTGCTATGCATTGTCTCTTAGCCAATGTGAGGGCATAGTGTGCATGCCTACATCTGCTTACACCCACAGCAGCTGCTGGATCCCTCACTGACACCTCTCCTGCATGTGGCTGTGGTGACCTTGCCATTGTTGGTGGGATGTGTGCCCCTTCTCCTTGCTGATCCTGCTGATGCTGTTTTCTCTGGATGATGATCTGTAGCATGGCATATACAATGAATATTTCAATACATGTATGTGGATTGTCATGCAGGGCTCCTCCAGATGTATTTAGGTACCAGAACCACTACTTCAGCATCCCAAACACACACTCTATTATATTTCTGGTTTGAGCATATGCCTCATCATTGTGTTCTTCAGCAGGTATGTGTGCATTTCTGATGGGTGTCATCAGTTTCAGTGCATAACCTGCATCCCCCAGGAAATGACCCTTTGGGACATCACCCCTAGTGAACATCTGATACAGTTGGGAGGTGTGACAGATATGGATCCCCTTCTAATACTTGCATGGCCATATCATCAAATTTCATTTTCACAAGACAAAAATTGCAAAAACAAAATACCGGAACGCTGAACTTTTCCCAGGGCAAGTAAACAGTTTCCCAGCATGTCCTTTACTGCACTGTAGTGCGATCACAGAGGTTGTATATATAGTTGGGGAGTGTGGAGGGTTTATTTACTCCAGTGTGTGTTTTGTTGAAGTCTGGGCAAGTGTTTATTTGCCCTGGGAAAAATTCACTGTTCAGATATTTTGTTTTTGCTATTTTCATCTCGCAAAATGAAATTTGATGATATGGCCATTTGAGTATTAGATGTAAATCTCCAGGTATGTGAGTTGTGATCAATGCCTGGCTTGCCAGCGCACGCATTCAAGATGATTCCCTTAGGAATACACATGACTTGGCAGTTAATAGAGTGGAAGCCTTTTCTATTTATGTAGAGCCTCCCTGTTCCTCCAGGTGGTGCCTTAATTTCTATATGTGTGCAATCTATGGCACCCAGTTCCTCAGGGTAGTGTGCTGCAGGGTTGATCTCCTGCATATTTCTGGCCCTGTCCTCAGGAATATGGGAAAATATATGTTGTTACTTGCATGCTGGAGCATAACATTCAGGAACTGATGAAGGATCCTGGATGCTGATGCCTGTGACACTTCCAGCATGCCTTTTGTTGGTCTTTCCTGTAGTGTGTCTCTGTTCACCCTGTAGTGCTCTACAATTTCCACATCATATAGATTATGATAAGTTACCCGGGGTCTGAAAACTCTTCTCCTTCTTGGCCTTGGTCTTTTAGCAGCAGCTGCAGCATACACTTCATCCTGTTGCTCATACACATGAATTAAAGCAACAGCAGTCCCTAACATTGTTTCTGTGTAGAATCCTTTCCATGGCTGTATTCCAATAGGTTTTGGAATTCACAGGGAAAACCAGCATTGAGTCTGCACAGTTGCTTTATAGTTTGTTGAATAGCTCATCCATTTTCGATTGCTTGATTAGCATATAATTCAGTTGCTTATGCTGTAATTGGCATGCCATGGTGTTTACCTTGTTTGTGCAGCTCTTCTCAGCTATACACACCTTGAAGAGCTGCTTATTGAATCCAAAACAGTTTGCTACTGTGTGCATGTCCACAGCTGATGGTCTCAACTGTCTAGATTTTCACAGAATGCCCAGATTTCTGCTTCATATTTTGGTCTGTTCCTCATACAATGTGTGATTTGTAGGTAAATCATTGAGGATTAAAGTCACTAAATAATGACAGATAACTGAGATTCAGATTTCATTCTCTTCAGAAAATCCATGCTAATGCAGAACCTTCAATTTTGCCAACTTTCTAAGTTTATAAGAGCAATATTTAAAAATTGTGCGTATTTTTGGGTCTTTGTTCCTCCATTGTTTTTGTCTTTGTCCAGATTTCTTGTGTTAAGAGGTTGAGAGGTATGAAATGTGCATGCAGTTTTTTTTATATTTGCTATAATGTATTTATAATGTGCAATGCGATGATACCTCCTGATGTTAGAATGATGCTTTCATGTATTATGCTGTTTAAATTGTATTAACCTGATCTGCATCTGTTGTTATATTTTTTTCTCTTTATTATACTGTATGCAATGAAGGTTTTGTAATTGTGGAGCTTTTCATCCTGGGCCTTCAATGGAAAGGGAATTTTTACCAGTCAGACTTTCCTGATCAACAAAAGCAAAAAAAAAAAAATATCTTGCCTTGGGAGGTATATTTTTTCCTCTCATATAACCTATCAATCTGCATGTCAGATATGAAGTTAAATTTTAACCTTATTATGTGCATATATTTTTTACCCCAAATTGATTTAAATAAACATTGATTATCTTCATTATGTGCTTAGATGTTGCCAGTTGCTATAGTTCTGTTTTCCAGAGCCCATGTTCTTAGTATCCATATCCCCTTCATAGATTCTTAGGTTCATAGGTGTTTACTAGGTTAACAACCACAAGGGCCTTTTTATGCCTAGCCATGCATCCCAAATGTCTCACAAGTTCTGATACCCTTCATAACTGTATGAAGGGGCTTGAGAGATTAAACATTTACAAGCCAGGGCCTGGAAGATGAACAATTTACAGGTTGTCTGTGTCCATTAGAGACATGGGTGCTAAACCATGGATGAATTTCTTGTTCCCCATCCAATTGTCCAAGATGCACTTGAACTGGGTTAGGGAGGAACTCTGTTTCCCGTGGATGGTGAGCCTGTTCCAGAGATGGGGTAATCTCTTGTATACATACCTGTCTCTGCAGCATGTCCTATTTATATCACAGGCAAGGTTTAAGTCTTTAGAATGGGTAATTCTGGTGCTGTTTGTTTTCTGGATATGCAGGAGGCCCATTCAAGTGGGATCTGACAATGTCCTGTATGTCAGGCATAGATCTCCCCTGAAAAGCCTGTAGGAGACAGAATGCAGGGATAGAGCTTTGAGGCGGTCTGCATAGGACATTTTACTTAAGCCCTGTATACTTTTAGTGAGGAACCTCTGTAGACATTCCAACTGTTGGATATGCCTGGTTAGGTACATACCAAAGGGGGCATTGTACTCAATGATAGGTCTAATGAATGCCAAACACAGTGGAATAATGACTTCCTTGGACGTGCTGCCATACTTTTGTTTATAAGTTGAGCAACATAGAATGATTTCCACACTACTATAGACACGTGATGGTCGAAGGCTAGATTACTATCTATGTGTGTCCCTAAGTCTCTGATTACTGGGTTAAGTCTAATGGGTGTGTTGTCAATATGATAGTCGCCAGGGGTGGATGACTTCCCCAAGGATACTTTTAAGCATTTCTTAGCATTAAGTTTTAGTACAATGCTCTGACACCAGTAGTTTGTCTGTGTCAGCCCCTCCTGGAGATCATTTGTGTCAGTGTGGCATTCAATAACAGCTCCTAATTTGCAATCATCTGGAAATGTAGTCAGCCAGAGACCACTGACATTGGTCTTGACTTCAGAGAAGTAAATGCCAAAAACGAGCGGTCCAAAGACTGATCCCTGAGGGACACCACTTGTGAATGGCCTCTTTGTAGAGGTGGACTCCCCAGTTCTACCATCACGGGTCCTGTCCTGTCTATGTGCCAGTTGGCTATCCACTGGGTGATATGGGTCTACTACACATGATCAAAATTTTATTTGACTGAAATTAATTTAACTGAGACCATAACATCAAAATTTCAAAATAATGAAAACTCACTTGACTAAAACTCATAAGACTGAAACCTTAACAATGCTAAATTTCGACATACTAAATTGTAACCTATAGACATGCACACTTACAACACCAATAACTCACCCTTTCTATAACTTAAAAACTGCTTATGTACCCTCTTAACAGAAACTGGACGATATAAAACCAAACTAGGTGGGGGCTATGCCCCCTCACCCCCCCCCCCCTGAATGTAGTCTACACACTGCCACTACTGTGTTGAAATTTAGCATTGTTAAGGTTTCAGTCTTATGAGTTTCAGTCAAGTGAGTTTTCAGTATTTTGAAATTTTGATGTTATGGCCTCAATCAAATGAATTTCAGTCAAATGAAATTTCTAGCATGTGTAGTAGACCCGGTGATATACAAGTTTGTACCTAACCTCTTGAGTTTATCAACAATGCCAAAGTGAAGTATTGTGTTAAATGCCTTGGCCAGGTCAAGGTAGGTAGTGTGAACCATTTTGCCCTCATCCATTGCATTGGTGACCTTCTCAAAGAAATCCAGCAAGTTAAGTAGGCATGATCAGCCCTTGATGAAACCAAACTGGTTTGGGGCCAGTGCACTGAGGTTTACTGTATCACTATTGATCATTTCCATGATAATTTTTCCATGTTTTTACATGTAAAACCAGTGAGATGTATGAGTCTGTTGTTATCAGGGTCTGTAGATGGCCCACCTTTGTGCAGAGGGATGACTGTTGCTGTTCTCCATTCCATGAGGCATAAAGCCCGTTTGGAGCCTACTGTTAAATAGTAATTCCAGAGGTCCTGATAGATCATGTTTCATGCTATTTAGAAGGCATCCTTGGATATTGTCTGGGCCTATTGATGCAGTGCCTTGGCCTTAGAGAGAGCATTAAGGACATGTTCCCTAGTGATAGCAGGGGGAGATATATTTGATAGCATTTACTGAGGGAAGGTTGAGGAGGAGAGAGGGGTAAAGTTGGAGATGAATTTGTCAGCCAGTAGGTTTGCTGTATCTTCTGACTCAGTATAGGTGGCTCCATTTACAATGAGCTCTGCACACAATTGTGCATTGACTTTGAGGTTGCAGACGTAGGTAATGAATGCCTTGTGGTTATCATTGGCCTGGGAGGCCAAATTTACCTCAAATTAGGCTTTAGTAGACTTTATTTGACCTCTGAGATGTTTGTTTAGTTTGATGAGAGTGTTTTTATCCTGCTAGGTGCTCCACCTCCTATTTTTTGCCATGATTTTCTTCCTTCTGTTATACAGCCTATTGATTTTGTGATTCTACCAGGGTGGCTTGTTTTTTTGAGTTAGTTCTGTACTACTTCCTGTTGGGTACACCTGCCTCTTTGCAGCTGTTAACATGCTTGTACAGGGTCTCTGTGAACAGTTCTGCATAGGCAGCAGTGTTCTCAGGGTTTATGGGAGCTTGAAATTTTTCCAAGTTATCACCTAATAGCAGGAGGTTAGTTTGAATCATTTTATTCCAGTTACAACATCCTCTTTGAAAAATATAGCCACTCATCTTTTTCAACCTCCATGTCTGACTTCTGATACTAGCACTAATTTTTTCTCTAGAAATAACAAGACTCATGTTCTTTTTTTTTTTTTTTTTTTGATTCATGAAAAATTCTTTTCCATTTTATAGGCAGTGGAAATATTCTATATTCCATGTAATGAATTTGTAAGCAAGTCCTGTGTCTACAAACATGATTCTCTTGCTAGTTTGTACTAACTCTTCCTTTAAGAAGACAGGAATAGGAACAAAACTATCCAGGTAATCACAGGAACAATAACAGACCCAGCCATATACACCTTTAAAGAGAAACACTTAAAAGTTTTTGCCACCCTTTATAAGAACTTAATGGAACCCACCTCCCAAATCATCTAGGGCCATACACGATAACCCTGATGTAAATTTGGGCCTGCCCGTCTAGCCATTAGTAGCAAACATAGTCTGTAGGCTGAGGATATGTTAAGAACCTATTACTCCAGTGAGCCTTATTTATTTATAAATTTTAATTTAGGTCCCTATTTCAGGTGTTTGCAGAGCTTAAGATTTTGTGAGGAAATAGAAGATCAAACAGAACTGTTTTTTTTTTGTGTCTTAAAGATGAGACATAGGTCTGCTGTTCTTTCCTGTTTCTATATACCTTGGACTCTACACCAATGTCTGTGGTATAGCCACGTCTTTCTCCCTGACCTGATCTGAGATCTGAGTCTCCTTGGCAATGACTATTGCCTATGCATGCCCTAAGCAATGACCCAATGACTAGAAAAGTGAAGATGACTTCTCTCCCTGTCCTCCCTACTGACAAGTAATATGCTACTGTCTTGCAAAAACACTTAAAATACTTTAAAGATCTATGTAATGCAGTCACTATCTAGAACATCTGCAAAACAAATTAGTAATAAGACCATTTAGGACATACTGATTCGACCAGATGCAGCTCTTGTATATCAAAAAAAGTCAGCCATCAGTTTCAACATATTCAACATATTAATGGAACATGTATCTTCACTACCATGTAACTTAATTAATTCCTACATCTGTAGTGTGTAAACAATGTCCTCTGGTTGTATGGAATATTAGTCTGAAAGGTGGGGAAAATATGAAATATGTCACAAAGTACAATGTATTTTAATTCTTGACTCTAACATCTTCTTTTCAAACTCCTTTCTATACTTTTTAAGTAATGGCAAACATATTCTTAAACAGTTTAACTTTTCTAATACCTCTACTCCAACTTTAAATCCTATACATGCATGAAGAGAAATAACATATCAGTTTCACGGTTTTATTTTACCATCTAATGTTTAATAATGTTTAATGTTGCAATATATATAAAAGACATACACATTTTTAGGCTGATCAAACAGTATGACACACACAGGAGACTCTCCAGGTGCAGTTAACCATTAACAGGACCCTTATTCAAATCATAGCTAGCTACAGGCCCCCAACTTTGACTCAAGATGCCCACTCCATGTATTTGAACCTCTTCAAATCTATCAATATTCAACCCTTTACCCAGATCCTGGGTGACTTTAACTATCAAACCATAGACTGGAAGAACTACTCATGCCGAAACACAAATGCCCAGAGATTCCTTGATTTTGTCATTGTAAATGCCTTGGACCAGCTAGCTGACACCCCTACAAGAGGTGAAAATATCTTGGACTTGGTATTAACCAACATGAGTAACCACTGTAGCATCCCTACAAT
Organism: Protopterus annectens; assembly: GCF_019279795.1. Classification (NCBI taxonomy): domain Eukaryota; kingdom Metazoa; phylum Chordata; order Ceratodontiformes; family Protopteridae; genus Protopterus; species Protopterus annectens. The sequence continues at coordinate 1,428,739,870 of NC_056731.1, read as the reverse complement.
GTCATCCTACCTGGTAAGATCGACCACAAAGTGGTCACCGTTGAAGTCACCATCTCCCCCGACCACCCCCTAGATAGTGTCAAACAAAAAAAATCTCGAAAGCTGATTATAACCTCCTGAGAGAAGGTATAAACAGTTTCACATCTCCCTCCCCTTCCATAGGAACTGGCACATATGTCCAAACCTACACCAAAATACTATACGAGCACTTATATAGCTGCATGGAATCAAGAATACCCAACAGGACAAAAATCATTCTTCTCAAGGAAGAGTAAACCTGTCTGGTGGGCATCTGCAATAAATAAACTCTATAATAAAAGGGAAAAAAAAAAACTGCTGAACAGGAACAAGAAGGAACAGGTGCCTAAGTGGAAGCAATCTCGCCTCAGTCTGAATAAGCAAATAAGAGCATTAGTGAAATACTCCAAAGCAAACTTCAAGTCTAAACTGGTCACATCTACTAAAGACAATCATAAGGCTTTCTTTGCATATGTCCACAGTCCCAAGGGTAGCACCCAGATCTGCTCAGAACTGGTGGTCAAGACCGCCGCATACACAAACGCCGTAGCTATATCCAACCTGCTGGCAGACAAGTTCAGTGAAAATTTCACCCCTCTGTCTCCTCATCAGTAAATCAGGACATCCCCAGCATCTGCTCCCCTCCCCTTCCCTTATCTCTAGGGAACAAGTCATCCCTACCCTCTCAAAGGCAAAAAATACAGCCTCCATGGGACCAGATAACATCCCAGGCTGCATCCTACATGAACTCAGACAGGAACTTAGGCACCCTATTTAACCAAAGCCTGAGTGCTGGCTTCATCCCAGCTGAGTGCAGGACTGCCACTGTCATCCCTTTGCAGAAAGGTGGAGAATCTATCCAGCCAGGAAATTATAGACTTATCAGCCTAACTAGCCTGATCTTCAAGGCCATGAAGTGGATTATCATGGACCTCATTAACATCAACATTGGCAACCTTCAGAAACTTGATCCTACACAGTTTGGTTTCGTCAAGGAGACTTATATATATAATTGATGGTACATGAAACTGAACATAACATTGAAGTCCAATTTATAACTAACAATTGCTGTAAAAATGCGCGCGCGCACACACACACACACACACACACACACATTTGTTTGTGTGTGTGTGTGTGTGTGTGTGTGTGTGTGTGTGTGTGTGTGTGTGTGTGTGTGTATGTATGTGTGTGTGAAGATATATATATATATATATATATATATATATATATATATATATATATATATATATGTGTAGATAGATATTGATATACAAAATAAAGTTATAAACCACATCTTAATATTCCATTTATATCTCTAACAAACATTTTCATGTGCATTCTGAGTGTAAGGTTAGGTTCAATATAATACATGTGGCCAAAGTTGTCTTTGTATATACTATTTCCTAGAATACTTAAAGGCCAGAAAATAAACCCATTTAATACTGAGGTAGTTAAAATAGGGGAAAAATGTATAGCAGGATAATGAATACTCAATAGGCTAGATTCAATAAAGTGTACACTGTTCTGAGGAGCAGACAACACAGACATAACACACACCTTCTTCCTCCTAATTTTAGTTTTCCTACTGATATTCTTGCAGCTTTAACTATTGACAGGCATTCATAAAGGTTACCACAAAGTGTAGACTACATGTCTACTTAGCATAATCTTTCTGAGTGACTAGAAAACACAAAAAAGAGATAAGAGTTTTATTGAATACATATCATGTATACTTAGGGTACACAGTGCACACTTACTGTAGGCTTGTTTAGTTACAATTAACTTCAAATTAAACAAGTAGATTGATTTCATAAGAACATGACTTGCTTTGTTTGAATTTCAATTTATCTTGCCCCCATCCTGTTTAATTTCACTGAAGTAATGCCCATTGAGGAACAATGTGTTAATCCTAGACATTCCTTATAGAAAATCTTGTATATCAAGGGGCTCTAATAATAACCAAATACATTGAGATTAGCAACTGCACAGGAGGGAAAAAAGGTGGAAGTCTATCAATCTACATCCCGAAGATGCTCACATAAAGGCTGGTAAAGCAACAAGCTGTACTAGAGCTTCTACATGTCCAAATAACCATGACAAAGGTCCCATAACATATATTTGCTAGCTACAGAACTCTCTCTATGACAAATGAAAGCCACAGCACCTATCTACAGGAGCTAGAATCACTCAGCATTAGCCCCACTACCATTTTTCTAGGTGATCTGAACTATCCAACTATAGGCTGGCAAACCTATATGACCACTAATGTACAAACACAGAGATTCCTGGACTTTGTCAATACAAATGCCCTGGAAATATTAGTCAGACTACCAGTAGGGGGAATTACATCTTGGATCTTGTCCTTGCTAATATGGGAGCATCTTGTACTATCCCTTGTGTATCTTGTTAGTTCTGACCGTAAAGCAATCTGCTTCAAAATGAAACTGAAACCAGAGATCCCTTCCACCCAAGGTACCTTTAAATGATTCTTTAATTCAAACTACCTACTCCTAAGATACATGGTCAAATCCCCACCAAACCCAGGTAACTCACCTGAATACACAGAAATGTACACCACCAGATTATAACAGCATGTAAATGGCTGCAGAGATGCAGTTGTACCCCACAGAAACAAGTACAGGGCAAACCTTAGAAACAAACCAACATGTTGGAACCATAATATCAAAAAACTTTGTAATAAAAGGAAATAATTTTGATGAAAGGTAAGAAGAATAATTCCTAGAATGTTATAGCCATTGTCACTGAAATAAACAAGCAGTTCAGGAACTTAGTAAAATCAACCCAAACCAAGTTTCTGGCTAAAATAGCTACTCAAGCCAAAGACAGTCACACAGCATTTTTTAGTTATGTTCATAATCTCAAAAGCACAATGCAAGAATGCAGTAAGCTGATTGTGAATGTTACCTACACCAACGCTGAAGATATAGGAAACCTACTGGTTGACAAATTTAGATCTAACTCTTTCCCCTCTTCCTTATGTCTGTAACTTAAGATATACATAAAACTTGTTCACCTCCAGCTATTACACAAGACCAAGTCCTAAATGTGCTATCAAAAGCTAAAAAAACATACATTGATGGATCCTGATAATATCCCTGGATGCATCTTAAATAGCATGACACATGATTTAGGCACACCCCTAACAACACTGTTCATTCTCAGATTTCATACAGGTTTTGTACCAAGCAAATGGAGAACAGCTACAGTCAGTCTTGCATAAGGGAGAACCTTCCACAGACCCAAGCAATTACAGACCCATAAGTCTGATCAGCCTCATATACAAAGCCATTTAAAGACTCATCATGGAATTAATCAATAAGTACATAGAGAACCACCAAACACTGGACCCATCTCACTTTTGATTTGTCAAGGGTGCATGCTTATTCAATTTGGTGGATTTTTGAAAATCTCTCCAAAGTAATGGATGAAGGTAAAATGGTACACATTGCATACCTTGACCTGGCCAAAGCTTTTGACACAATCCCCCACTCAAGCATAGTAGAAAAGCTAAATAAAATGGGAATAAACCCCTATGGCACCCACTGGATTGCCAACTAACTCACATATAGAATGCAGATAATCAAAACAGGAAAAGATACCTCCCCAAAGAGACCAGTCAGCAGTAGAGTTCCCCAGGGTTCTGTGCTGGGAACTGTCCTGTTTGGCATCTACTTTTCTGAAGTAAAAGCCAATACCAAATGGCTCTGGCTAAGTTTGCAGATGGCTATAAGCTAGAAGCAGTCATTGAATTCACAAATTACTTTGCCATCCTCCAGGAAGGTTTGTCTCAAATAAATAACTGGTGTTAAAATCATGGTCTGAAACTAAATTCCAAACAAATGCATGAATGTATCCTTTGGGAAGTCATCTACTCCAGGGAGCTACCACATTGACAGTACTCCCCTAACAGCTGACTCATTTTTTGAGATTTGGGAACTTATATGGACAGTGATCAAACTTCTGACCAACATGTGTCTGTTGTTGTAAGAAAGCTCTTCTGTATTGCACATCTTGTAAACAAAGGGATTGTATGTAGACCTAGGGATGTCATTGTCTCCTTTTACTCAGCCATCATTAAGCCAGTCATTGAATATAATGCCTCTTTTGGCATGAATCTGTCCAGAAATATGCAACAACTGGAATGCCCACAGAGATACCTTACTAAAAGGATACAAAGCCTAAGCAGCATGTTCTACATGGGTCTACTCAAAGCCCTGCCACTATATTTGACATCCTACAGTCTGTGAAAAGGTAACCTGTGTGTAGCATATAATGCATCCTCCAACCCAATACTAATGGATTTACTGCACATCAGCAAGACAAATGGAAAAAGAAATACTCAGTCTAGGGATCTAAACTTCTTCTGCAACATCAACAGAAAAGTTTGGAGGGACAGGCATGTCTCACAGATGACACAGCTGCATCAGAACAGGCTCCCCATCCTCATAATACAAAGTTCATCCCTGACCATATTCAAGGGCAACTTAAATCTATGGATGGGAAACAGAAAATTTACCCCAAGACTGCCCCTTTACTACAAATTGACAGAGGCAGCTGCTAAATACTTTATCTCATGCTTGGGTCCTCTCAAATTATCTATCCTATGATCTCATTTATTATTAGTGGTAATATATAATTATCAGCTATGGAATCGGTAATGCCAATCTATAACAAAATGAGATAGGTTATTTTGAGATAAGATTGGGAAACTGGCTAGGCTTAAAATGGTCCACAAGGGCAGCTTTCTCAATACTTACTTATGAACCTATAAACCCGTAAATCTGCTGACAATCTGAATGCCATAACTGGGCAGTATACAAAAACATGTGGTGTATATTTTCATACAATTTTCATGTACCCACCAGTTATATAAAATGCACGGTAAGTATGCCCCGTAGAGATAGACACAAGTACAGGAGAATTTAGTAAAGTATGAAATAAATCAACAGCATAGCTCCACTCCTGTGTGTCATACTTTAAAGAACCATAGAATGATTATAAGTTTTCCAACTACACAAAATAACAATCTCTCAGTGTATCATTAATTATTTCAGGGTATTCTGAAACCATAATCAAAATAAAACATTTGTCAAGTTTTTTGTTTCACAATCCTACTGACTTCTGCTAAGGTTTTCCTACATTGACATGTGTTACATATTAGACATTTCCTAAACAATTTCAAGGCAAGTGCTGTTTTCTTCATGGTGTTTTTCTAGCCTCATTAGCCAATGATACACATACTAACTTTGTTGTTGTCTGAGAATACCTTATAATGTTTATCTCAATCAGTTTCTCACTCCCACTGGTTTACGGACAGGTATGAGAAACCTAGAAGGAAGAAAGTCAGTACAGTTTGATATTTTTGACATGGCTGTGGAAATCACCACAAAGCCCAGGACAGGATTACATGGTAAGATTAAACTTTATTGTATGAACAAGTTAGACACAAATTCCTATCAGAAGTGTTAGACCTTCACTAAAAGATTGATCACCAGTGGGGTACCTAGGTCTTCATGCTGGGATCGCACCTGTTCAGTATGTACTTCTTAGCGGTAAAGGCTAATGTCAAGGGCCTTTGTTTGACCAAGTTTGCAGAAGAGTGCAAATTGAGAGCTATTGTAGACTCCTCCATGACACAAACATCTTACAAGAGGGTCTAACATAGACAAATGACTGGTGCCAACATCGTGGATTAAAACTCAATGCCATGAAATGCATTATAGTGCCTTTGGGGGAAAACTGCCACCCAAGCTAATTACTCCAAAGACAAGACACCCCTAAGAGCTGACCCAGTAGTCAGGAATCTGGGAACATAATCTGGCCTTTGACCAACATGTGGTCAAGATAATAAGAAAATCATTCTATATTGCTCAGCTTATGAGTAAGGACATGGTTTCCAGGTCCAAGGATGTCAAAGTATTACTTTATTTGGCCCTTATCAGACCCATCTCTAGTATAATGCCCTCATCGGCATGTATCTGATCAATCAAATGAAACAGATGGAATGACCATAAATGTTTCTTACCAGAAGAATCTAGGGTATAAGTACATTGTTATATATGGACCGACTTAGAGCCCTGTCTCTACACATTTAAAGGTTCCTTACCAGAAGAATCCAGGGTATAAGTACATTGTTATATATGGACCAACTTAGAGCCCTGTCTCTACACATTTAAAGGTTCCTTACCAGAAGAATCTAGGGTAAAAGTACATTGTTATATATGGACCAACTTAGAGCCCTGTCTCTACATGTTTTTCTCCTACAGGTTCCTGAGAACTGATTTATGCCTGCCATACAAGGCATCCTCAGATCCAGCTCTGACAGACCTTTTGCACATCTATAAAATGAACAGCATCAGAACAACTAGGGCCAAGGATTTAAATTCTGCTTTTGACATAAATGAGACATGTTGGTGAGACAGATATTTGTCTCAAAGGATCCATATTTGCTGAAACAGGCTACCTATCCATGTGAAGCAGAATCCATCATTAACCCTATTTAAGCTTGACCTTTATTAACTGATTGGGAATTGGAAATTCATCTGGAGTCTGGCCCCATGTCTCTGATAAACAGAAGCAGACAGTAATGTCCAAGCTAGCATAACCCCCACAAAACCTCTAGAAACTTCCTAACATAACCCCCCAATAAACACCCATGAAACATATGGACATAATTTGGTTGGATTGCATGGCTACACTTATAAAGGCCCTGGTATATAACTATAAACCTATGAACCTATCTCTCTCTCTGTATGTAGATGTATATATATATATATATATATATATATATATATATATATATATATATATATATATATATATATATATATATATATATATATAATGTTGTATCTTTCGGCTTTTCCTGGTTAGGGGTCACCACAGCGGAACTCCGGTCTGCTAATGATTGGCTGTAGATTTTTACGTACCGAGTTGCCAGCCCTGATGCACAATCTTCAACTAAGGTACGCTCATTCACGCATGTCTCCACACAGAAGACACTTTAGCTGAGAATCGAACAGGACAACATCTTCCTGTGAGGCGACAACGCTACAGCAGCACCAACACCGCAGCAGCGGTGGTGGTGCTGCGGTAGCATTGTCGCCTCACAATAAGACATTGTCTTGTTCGATTCTCAGCTAGAGTGTTTTCTGTGTGGAGACATGCGTGAATGGTGGTACTTTCGTTGAAGGTTGTGCATCAGGGCTGGCAACTCAGCACGTAAAAATCTACTCACAATCATTAGCGGATCAGAGTTCCGCTGTGGCAACCCCTAACCGGGAAAAGCCAAAAGACACAACAATATATATATATATATATATATATATATATATATATATATATATATGTATATATATATATATATATATATATATATATATATATAAATATATATATATATATATGTGTGTGTGTGTGTGTGTGTGTATACATACATGTGTGTGTATGTGTGTGTGTGTATTTATATAAATATATATATATATATATATATATATATATATATTTTTTTTTTTATAAATACATACATACACACATGTATAGATACAGATGAATTTCAGAACTCAAAAAAAAAGAAAAGAAAATCATGCTTTCTGTAAGGGAGTACCACTTTGCCCTTGCACCTCTACACCCCCTGCTAATTGTTGATTATATTTACCAACTCTCTGATCACACAAAAGTAGGGGAATGGCAAATGCCCACTCATCCTTGTTCTGCAACCTTCCACAAAGTAATGTCAGCAGAAGCAATCAAATGAGTACTCCATTACTTCTGCTGGAAGTAAAAATGTTTGATATTATAAGCAGTCAATTATATGGAGTGTATATATATATATATATATATATATATATATATGTAGGTCTACTTCAGAAGACTAAAAATACAAAAGACTGAATCCCAAAAGACTAAAAATTAAAAATATTGAATGATGGAATTTGCCCCTTTTCCAATGTTGTGCGATCTTGGAGTTGGTATATATAGTTACCTGGAGGTGTGGGGGGGCACATCCCCCCACATGAGGGATACAGGGGGCTTGCCCCCTGCATTACAAATGTGTTCATTATTTTTAATTTTCAGTTTTTTGGGATGCGGTCTGCTGAACTGTCAGCCGTTTTTGCTGCCACAAGCTAATGCATGCACAAGTGCACATTTTATCACGTATAGGAAGAAGTGAGTTGAGTAGTAGTGACTTTTCATTTTATAAACAGACTTGCCCTAAAAAGCTTGTAAACCCAGATACTGGTAAAAAAAAATAAATAAAATAAAAACTTTATTTTTTTTAAGTTTTTGACTATGTACGTCAATGTTTTTACTATGTACCTCAATGACTGTCTACTGTACTGTCTAACTAAAACTGTTAACTTCTAACCTATTATGTATTAAAATCAATTGTATGTTCTATATTTTGTTCTCTCATGTACTGCATTCTATTGTACTGTAGAGCTTTTGTCCCCGGGCCTCCACTGAAAATGGACTTGTATCCAGTTGGACTTTCCCGGTAAACAAATGTAAATAAATAAATAATAAATAAAGGTGATTCCCTTGTGGTCATGGCTGTGAGACCATGGAGTTAATATATATATAGGTTAGGAGCTGTGAGCTGCAAAGTCCACCATGTAAAATGTGTTATTTGTAATCACCAATCTCAAAATGAAGCTATCAGTTGCAATCAGATTACTTTTGTTTTGTTTTCTTTAAATTATGTGTGTAGTGTACACTGCAGCATCAATCAAAATTGCTGTCAATGTAACTGAAGGTTAACTATGAATAGCATCTATGTAGATGGATATATATATATATATATATATATATATATATATATATATATATATATATGCATATATATATATATATATATATATATATATATATCTATATATATATATATATATATATATATATATATATATATATATATATATATATATATATATATATATGTACTAATTTAAAGATTGGTGCAACTCTGTTCCTCAGAGAAATTGGAATACGTAGACATACAGCAAACTTGAACTAAGGGTGCATCCCCCTTATTTTCCTATGCTGCTCCCCAGTTTTATTAGTTCATAGGTTAGTATGTGTATACTAGGCTAATGACCAGTGAGGCCTTTATAAGCCAAGCAAATTATCTCAATTGTATCCTGCAAGTTTATGTACTTTGTAGGTTACTGTAAGCTAAGGCATGATTTATAGGCTGCCTTTGTCCATTAGAGACATAGGTGCTAGACCCATGGTATATTTCCAGTTTTCGATCTAATTGGCCAAGTTTCTCTTGAATAGGTTTAGGGAATAGCTATACTTCACATGAATGGGAAGCCTGTTCCAGAGAATGGAATTCTTAGAGACAAATACCTGTCCCTCCAACATATGAATTTATGTCACAAGTTAAATTTAAATCATTCGATGGAGTAATTCTGATGCTATTAATTTTACAGATATGCAAAAGGTCCATCGGAGTGGAATCCAAGGATACTTGTGTGCCAGGCCTCAATAGCCTGTAGGAAAAAGAATAAAGACTTAGGACTTTGAGGTAATTTGCATAGGAGATGCTGTTTGCCCCCTGTATTATTTTCGTAAATAATCTCTGTGGACATTCCAGTTGTTGTACGTGCTTACTCAGGTACATACCAAAGGGGACTTTGTACTCAGCAATGGACCTGATGACGGATGAATTCAGTGAAATGGTGACTTCCTTGTACCTAGATGCTAGGCCATTGCTTGTAAGTTGAGCAACATAGAATGATTTCCTTACTACCTTAGACACATGTTGTTTGAAAACAAAGTTAGTCTCTAAATACACACCAAATCCCTGACTACTGGTTTTGATCTTAGGAGTGTGTTATCAATGAGGTAGTTTCCTAGGGTGACTGACTTCCCAAAGGGTGCTATAATACATTTCTTAGCATTGAGACTGAAGCCATGGCTTTGGCACAAGTAATTTGCCTGTTAGTCCTTCCTGTAGGATGTTAGTGTCTTGGGGAGATTTGGTGATTGCTCCTAGTTTGCAATTAAGTGCACACTTGGTCAACCAAAGGCCCTTGATATTGATCTCGACTTCTGAGAAGTAGATACCAAAAAGGAGCAGATCCATCACAGAGCTCTGAGAGATTCCACTAATAATCAGCCTCTTTTTAGAGGTAGTCTCTCCTATCTTAATTTCTGGGTCCTGTCTGAGAGCCAACTGGCAATCCAGTGGGTAACATAGTGGTTTATGCATATATCCACATTTTTGTTTACAGTGCCCTAATGAGGTATTACATCGAATGCCTTAACCAGGTCAAGGTAGGCAGTACACACCCATTTGCCCTAATCCATTGACTTGATGACATTCTCAAAGAAGTCTTGAAGACTGGCAGAGTTTGATGGTTTTCTATGTCTTTATTAATTATTTCCCCAATAATTCTTTATTTGGCATTGCATATGAGACTAATCAGACTTATGGTTCTGTAGTTCCCAGGGTCAGTTGATGGCCCACCCTGATGCAGATAGATGACTGTTGCAGTTTTTGATTCTCATAGCACAAAGCCTATCTGTTAGCTGTGGTTTAAGAATGACTCCAGTGGTCTCAATAAGTCATGTTTCAGGCTATTTACAAGGCATCCTGAGATATTATTGGGTCTCATGGATGCAGTGACTTTGGCCTTAGAGAGCACATTTAAGACCTGCTTTCTAATGATAATGGAAGGGCTTGTTTGATGATATTTCCTGTGGCAATTGGAGTGGGGGGGTGTGTGAAATCACAACTGAATTTGTCATCCAGCAGATTTGCTATATTTTCCAGCTCCTTGTAGGTGGCATAATTTACATTCAGTTCTGCATACTGTTGTATGCTGCCTTTGTGATTTCAGACATAGCTAAAGGAAGCCTTGTGGCTGTCATTTTCCAGGGAGGCTATGTTTACCTTATATTTGGCTTTATTAGACTTTATTTTCTTCTCAGTTGTTTTTTTTTATAAGGGTGGGAGTGTTTTCATCTTGCTGGGCATACCGTTTCGTACTCTTAGCTATGAGTTTTATTACCTGTTTATGTTTGGATTCTTCCAGAATGGTTTGTTTCTTGGGTTAGTTGTGGGCTTATTTCTGGTAGTCACAGCTGTCTCTATACATTTATTGGCTGGCATGCTTGTACAGGGTGTCTGTAAACAATTCCATATAGACAGCTGTGTTCTCACGGCTTGGTGGAGGGAGGGCTGACATTTTTACAGGTTATCACCGAGTACTAGTAGGAAGGTTGTCTTAGAATAGCTCTTAAATGCTGCAGGGTTAGTCAGGGTCATAGGACTGACTGTTATTATGAACAAGACAGCTTTGTGGTCTAACCTTACCAGAGATGGTACTATAGTGGGATATGGGTAGGATGGGATACAGCATCCCCTCATATTTGTGAGTACCAGGCCAACTATATTTCCCTAGTGAGTGTATGGACTATCTGGTCCAAGGTGTTTATGTTTACAAAGTCCAGGAATCTCTGGGCCTGCTAGTTTGGGATCATGTAACCATCCTAGTTTATAGTGAGGTAGTTGAAGTCTTCCATGAATGTGGCATTGGGTTGAACTGTGAAGGCCTCCAGTAATTCCAGGTATGAGTTATGGGTTTCTTGAGACATAGAGAGTGACCTATATCTTGCAAGGATATGATGACTCCATTTGCAAGACAAATTGCTTGTTAAACAGAAAAAAAAGAAAAATAAAACTATGTTTATCATAAGTAGACTTAGGAGAATCCCTAGCAACATATAACAAATTGTTGTGTAATGTCTGTATACAACCTATTACCATGTATTGTCACCCAATAATATTCTTGTGACCATAAAAAATGATGTTATTTATTCAATAAATCAGATGTACCTCTAACACAGGAGGGTCATTTGATAAACAAACTTCATAAGAAAGTCTTTTGCAACTTTCCATATCTTCTCTGCAAATCCACAGGAAACCGAAGTACTATACATTTTTAGTGGCTGTAGATCAATGTGTGTGTATGTACCTTTAAGAAGTTATCCAAGGGCTTGCACAAGTGTATAAATACTGAGCATGTGTGAGCCTGACTGCCATTTTGTAGTAAGCTGTTGAGATGTAAGTGTGTATGTATGTAAGGTCTGTCTGTTAATCAGTTAGTTTATATTTTAGGATGCTGCTATTCATCCTGATGTGTTTCTATGTATTAAAACAGATAAACAAACTATTCCACCTGCTTGTCATCTATGTTAGAGAGGGACGAGTGACATGGTATCAGAAGAGGCGTGTCTAAAGGGCATGGTCGTAAAGGAAGCATGGCCAAAATTAATTTTTGCCAGAAAGAGCTCCAGTTTATTCAATTTGAGTCCGAGAGGCACCCGGCTGTTATTGGAGAAATATAAAGGAGTGGATCATCCCTACTGTACATATAATTCACCAAACAGGTCAGAAACAAATTTCAGATATTAAAACTTGTTCAAATTATTTCATATTTGCAAAATATGAAACGAGGCATACAGAATGCTCTAAATGATATTTGAATAAACCGATATGTCCGATATTGATACAAATATTCAAATTACTACAGATAATGTTTGAAATAAAGTCCAAATTGCATAAAATGAAAAAAAATAGAGGAAACTACGCCATTTTTCCTAAGCATGTATTTTTCATGTTATTAAAGGTATCCAAGTTATCAGAAGTGTATAAAGTGCAGTATTACAGTAAAGTTATTTTACAAGATTCAGCCATTACATAGCATATTTCACAAAGAACACTACTTCAAAGAGTTAATTGTGTATTTGAATGTTATTAAAAGCTCACATAACAGTTTGTTCATACATAATTACAAGGGCCATATTTTCAGTGTGTTTGTGCATACTTTGTGGACGTGGCAGACAGATTTTGAAAACCCAGTGCACTTGTGTTTGACAGTAATATTGCAGAGAACTGGATAATATTTGTGCAAGAGTACATTTTCACACAGGCTGCATGTTCTGATAAAGATGACTATACAAAGGCATTTATTTTACTTACTATAGCTGTGTCAGAAGCCATTGAAAGGGACCTTTCATTTGTGCATGCACCTACTATCTTTGCAGGAGAAGGGAAAAACCATCAAATTGTTGTACCGGCTGAGTCAAGGGAGCACCCTAAGTGCTTAAAATGTAAATTTATAGAAATGTGTAACCCCCAGACAAATGTTACAATGGAAAGGCACTTATTTTACACAAAGGATCAAAAGCCCGGTGAAACTTTTGCAGCATATATAACTGGCTTGAGAAACAAGGCTAAAATGTGCAGATTTGGTGACTTAAGGGAATACAGACTTGTGTCTGGTATTAAAGATAATGCTGTGTGAAAGATTTTGCTTCATGACAGTGATTTAACTTTGAATAAGGCCATTGAGATTTGTTAGATATATGAGCTCACAGAAAAGCACACAAATATGCTTACAAATGAGAGATGTGTGCTTCCAGTAACTTATAGAGCTCACATTGATAGTATGCAGCACATGGTTAAAAGAAATAGGCCCAATCACATGGCAGCAACTGTAGCCCCTGCAGCACTCACTGGTAAGCCCCAGGGCTTTCCAGCAAATTCCAGAATTTGCACAGTCTCAGTGAAGCATAAAAATGAGTCAGCAAACAAGCATGGGGTGGTGAACAGGTGTCACTCAGTTTCACTGGCAACTGTCGTAATTGTGGTGGAAGTCATGAATCTAAAGGGGAGAAATGTTTATCTTTTGGTCAGCAATGCCACATATGCAATAAATGGAATCATTTCAAATGGTTTTGTAAATCTAAAGGCCCACATTCGTTTATTAAAAGGGAACATTTTAAGAAATTAGTTGATCAATTAGAAAGCTGCACCCCTACTCTTTATGTTGATGGTGTGTCAGTGCTTCATGAAACAGTCAATGCAGTAGATGTAATGGCAGAGAATGAATTATTTTGTACTGTTTAGATAAATGGCAAACTCATAGAGCTCAAATCTGATACAGGTTCCAAGTGTAATGTTATGTCAGCAGCAACATTTGCTAGATTGTGTTATGGTGAAAGGCTTGATTTGGCAAAGTATGCTTGTTGCTTATGGTGGTGAAGAAATTCAGACTAAAAGCTCAGTTGTGCTTTCATGCTACTCAGTTGGGAGATGCTACGACTTGTTATTTTATGTGGTCAAGAGGCACATCCAGTCATTATTAGGGCTCAGAGACAGTTTGAAAATGGAACTGCTTTCATTTAATAAGGAAGTCTATCATGTTAGCTTAAAAGACCACTGCTCTAATCTTGTCCAGTATATTTTTCTACCTATGCTGATCTTTTCGAAGACAAACTAGGGAAGCTTCCAGTTGTGTACTCCATGAAGTTACACACAGATGTCAGTCCAGTTATCAGGCCAGCTCAGAAAGTTCCAATAGCTATGCAGGACAGAGTTAAAGCTGAGCTAGATAAAATGGTGCAACAAGGTGAGATTTGTCCAGTTGGTGAACCTACTGAAGGGGTGTCTTCCATGGTGGTAGCTCATAAGAAAAGCTCAGATGACATCAGAATATGTATTGATCCACTAGATTTGAACAAACCACTAAAAAGACCTCATCTTCCAATGTGCACAATTAAAGAAGTCTCAGCTCTTATGCCAAACACCACTGTTTTCTCTGTGCTTGATGCAATGAGTTCATTTTGGCAAATTCAGCTTGGCAAGAAATCATTATTGCTCACTACTTTCAGTACTTCATTTGGAAGGTACAGATTTTTGAGAATGCTATCTGGGATAAATTCTGCAAGTGAAGTCTTTCATTGTGCAATGGAGCAACTTTTTTTGGGTATCCTTGTGCTATTATAGTAGATGACATACTAGCAAGAGGTAATGGTGAAGCTGAGCATACCAGAAACCTCAGAAATGTTCTGGAAAGAGCACATCAAGTGAATCTTAAGCTCAATCCACAGAAATGCAAATTCAGGCTACAAGAGGTTACTTATGTTGGTCATTTATTTACCAGTTCTGGCCTATAACCAGACCCTTCTAATCAAACAGCATTTCTCAAAATGGTAGCTGTAGACAATGTTCAAGCCCTGCAACATTTTCTTGATGTGGTTAACTATCTAGGCAAGTTCATTCCAGACTTGAACCAACTTTTAGCACTGCTCGGTGAGCTGACTAATAAAGATTTATCCTGGTCTTGGTTAGAGCAACATCAACGAGCATTTGATGTCCTGAAACACAGAACTGCTAGCCCATCAACTCTCAGATATTATGACGTTCACAAGCCAGTTACTCTTTCACGTGATGCTTCTAAAATTGATCTAGGTGCAATCATTCTACAAGAGGGTCAACCTGTTGCTTATACATTCTTAGCAAAACTGAAATGGAGTATGCTCAGATCGAGAAAGAGGTTTTTGCAATTGTGTTTGCATGTTTGAAATTCCATGATTATGTTTATGGTAGACCTATCCAGATCAAAACAGACCACCAACCTCTGGTCACTATCTTAAGAAAGCCTATGCATTCAGCTGCAGCCAGATTGCAATGTATGATGTTGAGATTGCAAAAGTATCATTTCACTGTTGTCTACAAGAAAGGCAAACTTCTTTATCTTGCTGATACATTATCCAGATTGCCTGGAAACACAACTGAACCCCATGAGAATGGGAAACTTGATTTTGAAGTCATGGAGGTGAGACATTTTTCTTCCACATAAGCTGAGAGATCACACAGCCACAGATCCAGTTTTACAAAGGCTCAACTACTTTATCAATCAAGGATGGCTTTCAAAACAATCTAGTTTATCTCAAGAAGTGCAACCTCATTTTCCATATAGAGATGAAATTTTGTCTGACAATTTTATCATTATGAAAGGTCCCAAAGTAATTGTTCCAAAGTCCTTGCAACAAAAGTACATTGCTATCTTGCATCATGGTCACCCAGGAACAGACTCTACCAAAAGAAAGACAAGAGGACTAGTTTTTTGGCCTTCTATGTCACAAGATATGGAGAGAGTACTATTATCTTCTTCTGTGTGTAATAGTTCTAGGCCACATCAACAGAAGGAACCACATCAGCTAAATCAGATTCCTGAACTACCTTGGTCAACAGTAACCACTTGACATTTTCAAGTGGAATGGTCAACATTACTTGGTGTTAGTAGGCTCTTACTCCAATTGGTTTGAGATTGACCTACTTCCTAATCTAGCATTCAGTACTATCATTAGAAGGATGAAGCATCATTTTGCAGTCCATGGTAGTCCATACAAAGTTATTTCTGACCATGGCACCTAGTTTACAAGCCAACAGTTCAAAAGATTTGACGAAGAATAGGACTTTACTCATGACAGCCTTGAGTATCGGCAGTCAAATGGTTTGGCAGAATGTGCAGTTAAAAGTACAAAACAGTTACTAGAGAAGTCAAAATGAGACAATAGTGATGTTTTCCTGAATCTCTTGAATCTCAGAAACATTTCTCATGACAAGCATCTTGGTTTACCTGCTCAGAGACTTCTGTCGAGCCAAACCAGAACTACATTACCAATCAGTAGTCAATTGCTGGTTCCATATGTCAAGAACAACAGGTCAGTGAAAAACAACCTGTTGAGGAAGCAAATAACCCAGAAGTCTTACTAGGATAAGACCAGCAAACTGCTCAATCCATTACAGGAAGAAGTGATAAGGCTACAAACATTCAAAGGTTATGATCGGATTCATGTCCTGAAGAATATTTGTCCAGAGACGAAATCATACTTTGTGGAAAGGCAGAATCGGACAAATTTGATGCTGGTATCTGAGCCCACTTAAGTGAAAGTGCTCTACATTGAAAGTGCATTTTCACATAAGCTGATTTACCAAAGCACATTACAGTAGGGATAAGAAACCTTTTCCCCACTGTAGTGCAATCTCAGAGTTAGTATATTTAAGCAGGGGGGTGTGGGGGGCTGGGGGTGCAGGCGAGCTTGCCCCCCGCAAAATAGTGTTTAAAGTAGTTTGTTTTGAATTGGCTTTTGTGAAAGTGCACTTTCAATGTAGTTCACTTTTGCTTAAGTGGGTTTTTTTTTGTTCAGGACTGTAGACCCATATATATATATATCTATATATATATATATATATATATATATATATATATATATATATATATATATAAACACACACACACACACACACACACACACACACACACACACACACACACACAAACACACACACACACACACACACACACACACACACTTGTGTGTGTGTGTGTGTGTGTGTGTGTGTGTGTGTGTGTGTGTGTGTGTATGTATATATATGTATATATATATATATGTACATGTATGTTTATGGTAAATAATAGAAATATACTTACTTTGAAGTTTGTACTCCCACATAAACTATATAGGATAGAATTGGACTTCAAAGAATACACGTGTTTTTGACTGGAAAAAGGCTGTAATTCTACAGTATGCATTTTTTAGTATGTGCTGGTGTGAGGGTTGAAGCAAGAATGTCTAATGATACTAAAATGACAACATTTTAGTGCCTTTCTGAAAGTTATTAATGTCTGAACTTTTGTAATGTGAACTGGAGGCAAGTTCAATAACTTTAGGCTCAGCAACCGAGTCAGAATGCATTGAGTAGGTTAGGTGGTGAAGAAGAGCAGTTAGAATTCACATAGTGGTAGCTCTTAATGGTAGCTCCTACTGACCTATTTTGAATTTTGGGTTTAGCTTGGAACAACGCCCTGCAACTGCTATGGCAGAAAAGAATGAAAAACAGAAAGGTAGGAATTCACTGGATCTGGAATAGCTGTAACAATAAATTGAAAGGGGATTGAGGGGGTTTGTATATTTCTCTAGGTATTTGAAATATGAATCTTATTCAAAGGGTTATTTCTAAAGAAAAAAGTCAGGAATGGATAGATGGGGTCATAACTGTATGAGTCTTCCTAGAGGCATGAATTTCATGTCCTGATGTTATTTGGATGTCTTAATGTTTATAACTGCTTAGTGAGAGAGGCCATATATAGCAAATACTGCATATTACATAATTCATCATATTCAGTCTTATGCACTTGCTTTCCAATTTGCAGTTAGCGGATGGCTATTTGTATACTGCATGCTTGACAACTCAGGAGTATACAATGCTTTAATGGATGGAGCATCACTCCATGAGCTTCGTCTGCCAGTAACAGTGATGTCAAAAGACTGACCACAATATCTATTATCAGGATTGCCTCCAGTGTAATGTAAGATTGAGTACCAATATTTAATGACATCTGGATGTTAGTCTGTTTAGGGGAAGTGTCATGCCAACAGTGTAGTACTTGAGTGAACTTTTGGAAATGCATCAACTTCCAATAGACAGAATTTAAAGGTATAAAATCTGAAAGCATAAACTACTGAAGCCTCAAATACAGTGTGCATTGCAGAATGTGAATTTGCAGTATCATTAAGAGCTTGCTTCTGTTTTTCAGATTTAGATGAATGATGCAAGCAATTTTGAAATGTATCCCAGGGAGAGTGACATCAGGGATCACCTGTTGCTGCTGGTAGGTTACTATGAAAATAACTGCTGTACTGACACTGAGGATTTGTATTCATTAAGACAGGTAGATTTTGGTTCGTGTATATAATGTATTTACCTAGGATGACTTGACTGACTGAAAATCTATGCAAAGTCAGGAAATTATGTTTAAACAGACATATCCTGTGGTTGTAGGTTTAACCTAATAAGATTTCTTGTGGCTTTTTTAAACAGGATATCAATTTCCCAGAAAGGGATAACAAGAGGCAACACTTTGTCAGAAATTACAAGTAAAAACCTACAGACAGTTCTAAATTAAAGCAAATAAAGTCATAAAATTAAATTAAACTACAAAAGGCTGAAATGGCTGTACCTTGATAGAGCTGCAATGCAATTATGAGTATGTCATACCCCTTCCTTATCTTGTTTGTGAGACTACAATAAAACTTACAACCTACGAGAAAGGCAGTAGCAGAGCTCATGATGATCTTTAAATTGCTTGAGAGCATGCAGCATATTTCAATTAATGCCAGTCTTCCAATAATTTGGCAGAAGAAAATGACATATTTATTTTAAAATAGAACTGGAAAATCTCTGGTCTGCTGTTGCTCCATTTCTATTTGTTTTTAAGTCTTTTTTAAAGACAGACACAGCATACTTAAATATTTAAGAGAAAAGAGTTATCATTTCAGCAGTAAATATACTCATTAAAACTCATCTGTTCTTGCATCTTTAGTGTTTTTTTGCTATGGATTTGTGTAAATACAATCGGTCCCTTCTGGCACTATGCAGAAATAAACATTATAGCTTATATATTATTTGCAAACCTCAGCTTAATAAATATCTTAGTACAGATGTACTACTCATAAAATCATACCTTAAAGAACAAAAGGAAGATTCTGTAAGCAATATTTCTAGATATAAATATGCTTATTAAAATAAATCGAACACTAACTATATAATGTATAAATACCATATATTAGAATGTATTTTTCTCATACTCGTGTAGTAAGGTCTTACATTATATTGTATTCTGGTGTAGATAGGCCAGACCACAGATGTTTGAATCTATCATGCTATAAAGTAAACTTTCTTAATTTTAAGTGCTTGTTGTTCCAGACAAGGATTTAGTGAAACAGACACACACACACACACACACACACACACACACACACACACACACACACACACACACACACACACACACACAATGTGAAATGTACTCCAGTGAAAGTGACATCTGTAAGTCATTTGTGTGTGTGTGTGTGTGTGTGTGTGTGTGTGTGTGTGTGTGTGTGTGTGTGTGTGTACATAGCCTAAGCCCACATGCTCAGTGTGAGTACATAGCCCCTGCCAACATGCTCTAAACTGAATACACTACAGCATAATTCCTTTGGGTAGAAACCGCCATGTCATGCACCCTGCCATGCTACACCCACTCCTGTGCCCACATAAGAAGTCACATCTTATGTGTAATTCTTCATGAGCAACAGTCTCAAGTTTGTGGACTTGGCTATGGATATGTCTATCATACATGCTCTTAGCAGAGGAGTGTGAAAATGTGAATGCCATATTATTCCGCTTATGAATCAAATGGATCTTAGTATTTCAGACTAGCCAGCTTATGTGCTGCTTCTGTTAGGACATAGAATAAATGTTTTTGGGAATTTATATGTCCATTCTTCCCTACTTTTCTATTTTTATTTTGCTCAATGCATGCCCCCCACAATGAAAAAATGAGGCACATAAAAGGTGTACTGGTACTGCACCATAATGAGAAAAGGAATGCTGTCCTCCAATGTGCAGACATGTATGATGATGCAGTCTTCTTAAAATAATTGCTTTACATTTTGATGCATTTTCCACATCATGCACTGTTATAGGTGTAGACATGCAACACTGATCAAATAACATATGCAAGAATACTTTCTTTCTTTCTTGTTTACCTCATTTGCTTATCTTCCTTCCTTTTTGTGAACCTGCCATTTTTGCTGGTTCCAGTTATTTCTTCCTGTCTGATATTTGCTAAATTGTTTACGGTTAGTATCATAGCTAGCTCTTGTTGTACCCCTGGGCAGTTCCCAGATTAGCATTCCCAAGGACAAAAAAAGTTTTCTATCCTCTTGTAACTGTAGTAATCTGTTTACTACTGGAACCTGTGTTCTGAGAGACTGCCTTCCAGACTATCTGCAAATATACAGAGCTGAGTATATTTTTTTTTGGTTATAGAGTTTGTTAATTGTTGCTTAGATCTCTGTTGAAACAGTTTTGTCCCACCCACCCTATTTTTGGTTTGTAGTTTAAATTTGGTGGCTTTTGCAGTTGCCCGCCCCACTGTAAATTTGATCTGGGACACTCCTCCAGTCCCATCTCTTTACCACATTCTACCCATTAAACTCTTTCTGCACTTGCTTTTAGTCCTTTTTAATTTAATTGCATTTTTAAACTGTGTTTGGTCTAATATTGCTGTATAATCAAGTGTGCTAGCTTGCACTGCATGTGAATTGTTAAAAATGTAAGCCTGTTTCCTACCTTTCCTGTAACTAGTGTTCCAGATACAAATTTGGTATATCCAGGACTGTATGTAAGCTTCTGAACCCCCTAAGCCATTCTGTGTTGGAGGGAAGCCTTCTAGCTTATCAGTGGGAGTGGTAAGCACTAGGTAACCTGTCTACCACATAAGGAGTGGTTCTGGCCCAGAAATTGTAGTTATTGACAGTTTGGGCAATCTCTTCCATCTCTCTTAACTTTCTGAGTTGAAAGACTGCATTTGCACTTGTTTATGTCCTGTAACTCGTCTAGTGCAGATACAGATTCTTAGTTTTAGCACTTAAATTTGCTCATTCATGCTCAGAACGTGTTCAGAACTTGTAAGCACTAAATAAGCTGCTAATTACTATAGCACTCAATCTTCCTCATTACCTAGAGGAAAACAGTTTTTGTACTTACTTTTCTCACTTGCTTAGAGAAAAACAGCTCTTGTACTCACTTTCCTCACTTATCTAGAGGAAAATAGTTTTTTATTCAGGCATGTCCAAGGGTCAGCTCCCAGTGTTCTCGCCTGTCTATCTGATGAATCTGGGCATCTTGAGGCAATGTAGAAATTGCCTCATGTACACAGACAACCCTCTCCTCCTACCACCCAACACTACAACCTGCGAGAGATGCACTTATGTAGCCAAACTAGAGGTAAAGCTCTCTCCAACCAAGACTGAACTTGACTGTCATGAGGAGAAGGCAAACATTTGCACCACACCACACTCATCACATAGTCTCACTAAATCTACACCACCAAAATCCACACAACACAAAAACATTTGCGAAGGCTCTCAATAATAATCTGTCTAAGCAACCGAGACCTCCAAAGCAGAAACGCAAGCAATCTCCAACACAACCCAAATGACACATAGCCTACAGACTCAGTGTGCCACTCAATCACAGCCAATAAGGCAAAACAATGCACCCAACACACTAGTCATAGGTGACACTATAGTCAGGCACACTGATGTCCCACTCACCAGGCTAAACAAGGAGAAGGTTACTGTAAGCTGCCTGTTGGGTGCCAGGATCCACCACATAACCCATGCACTCAGGCCACTCCACAACAAGTACAAATATGACTCTGTCATTGTCCATGTTAGTGTGAATGACCTGAGACATACCTTCCTGGACTACATGAAAAGAGACATGGAAGAGTTCTCCGATCTTGTAGCCCAGCAGGTATGACCCTAGCCCTGGGTAGCATTCTGCCATCGCCCAGAATGATAACGCAGTACAAGGACAAAATGATTGACTTCAACAGTTGGCTTAGTTCCTGGTGTCATCCTAAGGGGATCCAGTATCTGTCTGCTTGGGATGACATGGTCGACAGACCATGATGCTTTGCCACAGATGGCCTGCACCTGTCACCCCTGGTATTCTGGATACTGGCTAAGGCTCTTACTATCCCTATAGTGCCTTTTTTAGGCAAGGTTCAAATAACAATTGCACTACCATAACAGGAACAGGCAAGCAAAAACTGAGGGTAATGCTGCTCAATGTT
Source organism: Protopterus annectens (assembly GCF_019279795.1). Classification (NCBI taxonomy): domain Eukaryota; kingdom Metazoa; phylum Chordata; order Ceratodontiformes; family Protopteridae; genus Protopterus; species Protopterus annectens. The sequence continues at coordinate 1,428,717,338 of NC_056731.1, read as the reverse complement.
AGAAGTCTAAATCTCAAAATGCACTCACTCGAGGCACTTCTTAAAATGGAGAACATTGATATCTGTGCAGTGACTGAGACCTGGTTCAAGGCTCCAGAGAGCACCCCTGCACTACCAAGCTATAACTCATACCACAGTTTTTGGTCATGTAACCTGGACCAGAACACCAAAGGCAGAGGTGTGTCCATATTCATTAAGGATATCCACACCTACAGGCTAGTTGCTCAGCACAACGCATCTGAGGTTATCGAAGTGCAACTATCTCTGGGCAAAACTGCAATCCAAATTGTAGCTTGCTACAGATCCCCCACCATGCCCCAGGATTCCCACTCCTCTTTTCTTGATGTACTAGAAAATATTAGGGTTCAACCAAACACCCTAATAATGGGCAACTTCAACTACCCCACTATTGACTGGGAAAACTACTCATGTACCAACTCCTTAGCTCAACACTTTCTGGAATTCATTAACTCCAATGCCCTGGATCAACTTATCCACTCCTCCACTAGGGGCAACAATATCCTAGACCTAGTCATTACCAACATGAGTGATCGGTGTTCCACAACTGAAGTCAACTCCTCATTAGTCCGATCTGACCATAAGCTAATCACCCTTGATATCCGCATCCTGCCCCCACCCCCCATTAAGGAAATCAAAGTAAAAAAATTCTCCAAAGCTAACTTCATACTTCTTAAGACAGAAGTGGTGAACTTCATGACACCCATGCAGATGGACAATACAGTTATAACTGCTGAATCCTACACAAATGCAGTCTATAAGCACTTACATGAGTGCATGGATCGTACTATCCCAAGCAGAACCAAGATGCTATCCTCCAAAAAAAGGAAGCCAATCTGGTGGTCCCCTGCCATAAACAAACTGTACAACAGAAGGAAGAAACTCTTGCAAAAGATAGTAAAATCGCATGAGTGGAGGAGCTCCCTGGTCAGCCTTAGTAAGAAGCTGAGATCCCTTATAAGAACCTCCAAAGCTAGCTATGAAAACAAAATCACCACTAATTCCAAGGACAACCACAAAGCATTCTATAGCTATGTCAAGAATCTCAATTTCCACTCTGAGTTACAGCACAAAGGCACAAAAATTACAGAACCAACTGATATTGCCAGCATCCTGGCAGATAGGTTCAGTGCTAACGTTACCACCCCCTCACCCCCTAAAGGGCCCATATCTAAACAGGAAGAATGCAGAGTCCCTGTAATCACCACTACGCAGCTAAAAGCTGCACTCTCTAAAGCCAAAAACACAGCATCCATGGGACCGGATAACATCCCAGGCTGCATTTTACACGAACTTCAGAACAAACTGGTTCCCCACTTAAACACCATGTTCAATAATTGCCTCACATCAGGCTTTGTGCCCACTGAATGGCACACAGCAACAGTTATCCCACTCCACAAAGGGGGAGCTATCACTGATCCCGGGAACTATCGACCTATTAGCCTGATGAGTCTGGTCTGCAAGGCCATGGAACGTATCATCATGGAACTCATAAACATAGACATTGGTAACCTCCAGACTCTGGATCCCACCCAGTTTGGGTTTGTGAAAGGCAGATCATGCCTCCTGAACCTGATTGACTTCTTTGAGGTAGTCACCAAAGCTGTAGATGAGGGTAAGTTGCTTCACACAGCCTATCTTGACCTCGCCAAGGCTTTCAACACCATCCACCATTCTGGAATTATAGCTAAACTCACTAAACTAGGTATAAATCCCTACGTCACAAGATGGGTTGCCAACTGGCTCACTGACAGAACCCACACTGTAAAAGTTGCAAACTCCAAATATGACCTCAAAGCAGTGACAAGTGGAGTACCACAGGGTTCCGTCCTGGGACCTCTCCTATTTGATATCTACTTCTCTGAAGTACAGGCTAACACAGAAGGTCTCTGGCTAATGAAGTTCGCAGATTACTGCAAACTAGGTGCCATAGTCAAGTCCCCAAATGATGTGGACATTCTACAGAAGGGCCTCGCTGAGACAGATGCCTGGTGTCAGAGCCATGGCCTCAAGCTCAATGCCAAAAAGTGCAGTGTCATCCCCTTTGGTAAAAACCCTGTACCCATGAACTACCACATAGGCAGCAATCTAGTTAACACCGAATGTGTAATAAGAGACCTTGGGACCCAGGTGGACAGTAGTCTCTCCTTTGATGGTCACATCTCCACAGTAGTCAGGAAGTCCTTCTACGTGGCACACCTCATTATAAAAGGGTTCTCATCCAGGAAAAAAGAGGTCATTGTTTCCCTCTACTCGACACTCATTAGACCCATTATAGAGTACAACGCCCCTTTTGGAATGTACCTCACAAGACATCTGCAGCAGCTGGAAAGGCCACAGAAGCACCTCATAAAGAGGATTACAGGCCTCAATCAAATGCCCTACACTGACCACCTCAAAACACTCCAACTTTACTCTGTAGCATATTGCCTACTTGTAAGTGATCTATGCCTAACATATAAAGCTATGTCAAACTCAGAGCTGTTGGACATGCTACACCTAATGAAATCCCAATCCCTCCAATCTACATGCTCTAGGGACCTAATCCTTGTCACCACAATAAACAGGACATGCTGGAGGGATAGATTCCTGTCCCAGATACTTCCCATACTCTGGAACAGGCCACCCATCTATATCAAGCAAAGTTCTTCATTCGCACTCTTCAAGAAAAATCTTGATGAATGGATGGGAAATAGGAAATACACCGTGGGGATCACTTCTGTGCCTTACTTGACAGTGGCACAGGAAAATAACTTTCTTGGGTGGCATAAGCCAGGGAACCTTGTTGGCTAGGCTTACGTAGGCCCTTGGGCGGATAGCCTAGTACCTACCTATGAACTACAACTACAACAAGCACCTTGTATAATTACTAGCAAAATGAGAATCCATTATTGGCACTCATCTATAAATCATCGATATCCACACAACTTCATAAATGGATTCTGGAACTACAGTTCTTCCTATTGCCACCTGCCATTCATACCCCCTAAAGCCTTGCAAATCATGAAAGGAATAAGTCAGGGAAAATTGAGAAGATATTTACAAGATGTGGTGAATAAGTTAAGCAGAGTGATAATAGGAATGAGAAAATATATATATTTATTTATTTTATTTATTTTACATTTGTTGACTGGGCTAGTCTAACTGTATACATGTCCATTTTCAGTAGAGGCCCGGGGAGATAAGCTCCAAGATAGAACAATGAAATTAACAAGATAACAAATAACGAAACATTAAACAAAAATAAAAATCATATTTACAATGCATATTACAGGTTATCACAGTAAATTCAGCAGTGCAGAATACAGGCATAACATAGCATGCTAGTACAATCAAGATGTTCTAGAGGGAGATATTATTATGGTTAATAAGGAAGGAATTACAGTTAATGAGTAGAAGGGGTAGGAAGAGCAAAGTATTAAGAGATACATAACTAGTCAGGCTTAGTACAGGGGCATAACCACTGTGTTCTGAGGAACACTTTCAATTTGGTTTTGAAGCATGATACTGAGGGAAGTGAAGAGAGTTCACTGGGAAGGAGATTCCAGGCTTTTCCAACAATATTAGAAAAGAGGGAGTCACCAGCCTTGTTGTTTGGTTTAGTGGTATGTACTAGAAGTCTTTGGGAAGACCTTAAGGATTTCAGGTTTTTATAGGGAGTGATGAGTGTGGATAGAATAGGAGTTTTGGAAGGTTTGTAAAAAGTGTTGTGGGCTATAGATAGTTGATGGAATTTAATCAGATTTTGTAGTTCAAGCCATCCCAGCTGCTTTAAATTAATGCAATGGTGGGTTCTAAATGGGTTGCCTGTAGCAAATCTGGCAATGTTATTGTAAGACATTTCCAATTTGCTAAGATTATTTTTAGATAGATTAGTAAAAATGGGTGAGGCATAAAGAAGTGAAGAGATTAGATGAGTGTGTGCTATAGTGGTTTTAGCTGAAGATAAGAGGAAGGATTTTACCCTATAGAGAGAGCCAAGTTTTTTGTTGACAGTTTTTATAGTATTGTTAATATGGATATCAAAGTTCAGATTGTTGTCAATGGTGATACCCAATAGTTTTGTGGTTGGATCAGGGGATATAATAGTTTTATTAGTAGAGATAACTGAGAAATCAAGAGGAGAGGATTTATTGGTGGGAGAGAAGAGGAGGAGGAGTTTAGTCTTTTTTGGGGTTTAGGAGAAGGCATCTATGTGTGAACCATTGCTCAAATTTGTTAAATACTTGTTGGGTAAGAGATTGAAGTTCAGAAGAGGAGGTGACTGAGCATATCAGTGTGGATTCATCTGCATATTGTATGCATGTGGCTTGGGGGATGGCAAGGTGAAGGTCATTAATAAATATGGAGAAAAGTAGAGGTCCTAGGATGGACCCTTGAGGGACACCAAGTTTGACAGGCAGGTGAGTGGAGAGAGCCTTGTGCCATAGTACGGCCTGTTGCCTTTTATCAAGGTAGGACTGGAACCACTTTATAGAAGATGTATCTAGTGACAGGGATTTCAGTATTTTGATGAGAATTTGGTGATTTACCATGTCAAAAGCTTTAGACAGGTCAATAAATAGTGCTGAAGAAAGCTTGTTAAGATTGCTGTTTCTGTTGATACAATCTGTGAAGGAAAGAAGGGCAGTACTAGTGCTATGTGAAGGTCTGAATCCAAGTTGACAGTTGGAAAGTAAATTATTGTGGGTTAGATGGTCAAGCAATTGTCTGTGAATGCATTTCTCCATGATCTTTGCCAAAGGAGAGAGAAGGGCAATGGGGCGGCAGTTGGAGAGTTCAGTGGAGTGTCCACCTTTATGGAGGGGGATAATATGGGAGATTTTCCATAAACTGGGGATATGACTTTCAGTAATAGTTCTATTGATCAGAATAGAAATGGGATAAGCAATAGCTTTGGCTGATTGTTGTAGGAATTCAGCAGGTAGTTGGTCTGATGAGGGTGAGCATGGATTTAGTTTCTGTAGAAGGGTTAGAATATTTGTTGTTGGGACAGGTTGAATATGAAAAGAAGGGGGTAAGGTTGATTTATAGGAAGGCAGAGTGAAGTTAATAGGTGATAGTTGACTAGCTAGTGTTTGTATAGCATTATTAAAAAGGTATTGAAAGCATTAGCAGTATTCAATAGATTTTTGTGGTCAGTATTTTGAGGATTTGGAGTAGTGGATTGACCTGGATGGAGTAGGTGGTCAATGCTAGCCCAAAATGTTTGTGGGTTGTTTTGATTAGCTTGTTGGGATTGTAGGTAGTAGTTTCTTTTATCAGATATTATAGCTTTCTTGGTTTCATTTCTTAGCTGTCTAAATGTTAGTTGGTCTATAGGGTTTTTAGTCTCCCTCCATTTTGCCCAAAGTTTGTTTCTAAGATTTATTTTATCTTTGGTTTCTTTTGAAAGCCATGGAGCAGATTTGGTTTTAATTCTAATTAATCTGGTTGGAGCATGGTGGCTGAGAATGGAAAGGAAGTTGGAGTTAAAGTAGCTAACAGCTTCATCTAAAGAGAGGTTTTGTAAGGGAGACCAGTTGCAAGCTCTTAGTTCCATTTGGAATAGTTCAGGGTTAAAGTACTTTTTAGATCTGATGTTTTTGACAGATATTGGAATGGGAGAGTTGATTTTATGTCTGATGATATAGGTAAGAAAGTGGTCATTTAAATCATCAGGGAGGGTTCCTGAATCATAAATGTGAGGATGATGGTTTATGAGAATCCAGTCTAATAAGCTTGATTTCTTGTTAGATTTATTTATTCTGGTGGGGGAGGTAATGGTTTGGGAACACCCATATAGGTTAATATGGTTTCTGGGGAGGCTGCTGCAGTAGTAGCTCCAGTCAATGTTTGTGTCGCCTAGGATTATGGTTTCTTGGGGCAGGTATTGGGAAAGCCAGCACAGTATGTTTTCCATGGTGGCAGTGTTGTTACCAGGTGGTAGATATATACATATACTATAGATGGATTTGGAATTGTTAAGATGAAGTTTGGAGATAAGAATTTCTGCATTGGACTCTATAGGTGGTTTACAGTTGTGAGTGGTTAATTGTAAGCTAGATTTATATAGGATAGCAAACCCACCACCTTTCTTGGATACTTGGTCTAGTCTCAGGATATTATATCCAGGTGGGATGATTTCATTGTCTTTGGTTACAGGTTTTAACCAAGTTTCTGTTAAGCAGAGAATATCAAAAGAGTAGATTTCAGTTAGAGCTTGGAGTTGAGTTACTTTATTGTTTATGCTACATATATTAAGATGAGCAATTAAAAGGGAGTTCAATGGTTTAGTCAGGGTGTGAATAGGTGATTCTTTGTGGTTGAGGAGAGAGATAGGAGTTGTTGGTGGGCCTGGGTTAGGGTGGATGTCACCATCCTTTAAAGAGAGTAGTACAATTAGAGAGTTTGGGTTGGGGAATCTGCTGTATAGAGGTAGGCCTTTCCTGGGGTTCTGATTGTTGTATTTTAAATGTAGTGTTCTATGGTATTTAGGAAGTATGTAGTTAGATGAGGATGTTATATTAGCATGAATAAAAAGAAGAGGAGAGTTTGGAGAGTTGGTTTCTTTCTTGGGATAGTTTAGGTATGGGCCTAGTGGGTTTTCAAAGGAGGTGAAAAGATGGGTGAGGATTAAAGGAGGTAGTAGTGAGAGTGTGAATAAGAGTGGGACATACGATGGATGGGTTGTTTATACATTGCATGAATAAATATAGATTGTTTGTAGGTAGAAAAATAAATTCAATGGGTGGAGATGAAAGAAGGGAGTAGGGTGTGGTGTGATAAAAGGAGAGTGGTGAGAAGTTAATATTAGTACAGTTGGGTAACTGGAGACTCTTTAGAAAGTAAAGGTAGGAGGAAGAATGTGTTTGAAGAGTAATGGTAAGAGCAAGAGGTATGTAATGAGAGTAATGGTAAGAGGAATAGGTGTGGTAAGAGAGTAATGGGAAGAGGAAGAGGTGTGGTTAGAGAGTAATGGGAAGAGGAAAAGGTGTGGTTAGAGAGTAATGGGAAGAGGAAAAGGTATGGTTGGAGAGTAATGGGAAGAGGAAAAGGTGTGGTTAGAGAGTAATGGGAAGAGGAAGAGGTGTGGTTAGAGAGTAATGGGAATAGGAAAAGGTGTGGTTGGAGAGTAATGGGAAGAAGAAGAGGTGTGGTTAGTAAGTATAAGGGTAGGATCCCTGGGGGTGGGTGAGAATTGGGGGTAGGGAGAGGAGCGGAGTGAGCCTGCAGGGCGAACAGAGCGGGTAGGAACAGATACTGAAGCAGTTAGCGAAAAACAATCAGCTAGGCTAATTCCAGTGGTAGGTTGGAATAGAATAGGGGCTAGAAAGCTGTCTGTGGTGTGTAGATATGGAGGGGGGGGGGAAGAGAGGTCTAGAAAGGTGTCTGTGTGTTTACAAACAAGAGAGCCTAAATTTCCCAATAGCAGCATCCAAAAAACAGTATGCATTAGTCACTAGTATTTTTAACTTATACTCTGTGCAATATAAGCCAATGTACTTACATTTAGAGATATACACTCATCTAGGACACCACAGTAGTTAAATCCAGCAGAGAAGGTTTTAGATTTAAAGATGGCTCCAAGCTATGCAAGTAGGGTAAAAAAAACTTCTGATCTGCTGTCAGTGGGCAGGCAAATAAAGAATGACAAAGTGTGAGCCAATGAAATGCTAAAGAGAGCCAAATGAGGGAAGAAGTAACTCACTTCAGAGCACACAGTATTTCCCCTAACATGTAACTCAGATATGATTTGTATATGTGCTACTATAAAGAAAAATCAACATATATAAACAGCAAGTTCAGAGCTACAGTACTTTGGTTAAGTCTCAGTTGTTTTGATAAAATTGCAATATAAGGCACTGGGTTCAGAGTGAAGTGGGTGAAATCCTGTGCAATCAGTGATTGTTCATTGTTCTGTTGCTAACAGAGTGAAGCTTACTTGGATGTAACAGGTGTTGCTTACAACCAAAAACAGTAGTGTTGATTTACCAACAGCTCTCAAGGTCACTTATTCTTTTGCATACATAGTTGGTGTCAACGGTATAGATGTGTGTTTGTAACTTCTACATCTAATATATTTAGTGATGTCAATGGGATTGAAAGAATCTCCATCTCTGATAATCACTGGAAAATGTGGTACATGATTTAAGGCCATTCATTCTGTCCATGACAGTTTCTACTGCAAGAAGCCACAGTAAACACTATGGAGTCAATCAAGCTTATGAATAGATATTTTTCAGCAGATTGTTTCAGGCCATAAACAGAGAATACAGCTATTAGTTAACAATGTAAACTGGCATTTTGTAGATCTAAGATTATGACACAAGACTGGACTTGGGAATAAACATTTCCAAACTGGAGGGCAATGAAGAGACACCAAGGAAATTACCACTTAAGAAATAAACTTTCATCAGATAACATGTTTTTGATTGGAGTAGCACAGTGGACCAGTTCAGTTTTCTTTCATAATATAGCAGGTATGGTTATTTAAGAACAGAGTTTGGATATGCCCAAGAAACTGAATAAATAAAGTACAGTATTGCTGGGGGTAAGCAGAGGAGGATGGAATGGAGAAGTGATGATCTTGAAAGTGTTGAGAGGTACCGACTAGAGACATGAACAAAATAAGAACAAAAAATGTACAAGTCAGTTGGATTAACAGTAAAGTAAAGCAGAATGTAGGGGGCAATACAGTCAGTCAGAAATTCATAAATAATGAAGTTCTAAGAAAGGTGATGCTATAGTGGTAGACGTAGGGAAAAGGTAATCAAGTATGGGATATGCAAAAAAAGGAGAGAGGGATTTGCAAAAACAAGGTGATACAGCTGGAAATAACACCTTGTAAAGATGATAGAGCTGGAACTAACACCTTGTAGACTGATTTATGAGGCAGAGAGACACAAAAACGAGCTTCTGACAATTAACTCTATTTTGGACAAAATTAGTTTAAAAATGGATCATTTGGAGGACAGCACTCAGTGAGATGACTTTAGAATTGTGGAAGTGTCAGAGGAGGAGGAGGAAAAAATATTTCATAATTAATACAGAAGTACAATTTAATGAAGGTCCAAAAACTGACAAAGTGCACAGGCTTGGAACCAAGCAATAGCCCAGGCAGTCGAGCAAGACATATTATCCTTACTGTGCATGGTTACTAAACTAAATATTGGATTTTAAAACAAGCAACTCTGAATATAGTTTAGGTTATGGAAAGGTGCATGAGAAAAAGTAGTGGAGAAACTATCAACCTTGGTGCATCGATAGAGATTGGAGATGGGGCCAGTGTCTAATCAGTAGGAGCTGGTAGGCAGGTTGCTATGCTGTGCAGTTATAAGAATTACATGGCAGTGAAGGAATTATTACTGTCATACTAAAGACTAAGCTGTCATGTTTTATGTAAACGCAATAGAGGAAAAAAGTAATTACTATGCACTTCTTGGCATTGAGTTTTAGACTATGACTCTGGCACCAGTAATTAGTTTGTGTCAGACCTTCTTGGAAGGTATTTGTGTCTGAGTCTATATCAGAAGATCACAGTTTCAAAACTTCAAATCTGATATGGTCGACACCATATGATCGAAATCTTGAAACGTCAAATCTTTTAATGGAGATCTCAGTACAGAGTGGAAAGGGAAGATTTCCCTTTTCTGCACTGTAGTGCAATCTTAGAGTTGGGAAATTTAAGTAGTGGGGGTGTGGGGGGTGCAGGGGGGGGCTTGTCCCCCTGCTTAGAGCATTTAAATGGCTTGTTTTTGTAGGTTGTTGTGTTTTATTACATTTTCAATGTTTCACAACTTTGATTATATGGTTTCGACCATATCAGATTCGAAGTTTTGAAACTTTGATAATGTAATATAGACCCTTTGTGTCTTTGGGGGGTTCTATGACTGCACTTGATTTACACTTGTCTGTGAACTTAGTCAGCCAGAGACCTTTGATGTTAACCCTGACTTCAATGAAGAAGACGCCAGTGAGGAGTGGCCTCAGCACTGAACCCTGAGGCACCCTGCTAGTGACATGTGATTTAGTGAAGGCAGACTCCCCTATCCTGACTTCTTGGGTCCTATCTGTGAGCCAGCTACCTATCCAGCAAGTGACATAGTGATTTAGACCTAATTTCCTGAGCTTATCTACATTGCCCAAGTGGGATTTTTTATCAAATATCTTCACCAGGTTGTGGTAGACAGTATGCACCATTTTCCCTTGTCCATTGCTTTGTGAGTTTTTTGAAAATGTCCATCAGGCTAAGGAGACGTGACCTGCTCTTAATGAATCCAAACTGAGTTTATACAATGTCAGAAGGTTACCTATGTCATCACGTATCACACCTAGGTTATTCTTTCACAGCTTTACTTATGAGACTAGTTGAGCTTAAGGTTCTGTAGTTTCCTGGGCCCATGGGCGCCCCACCTGTGTGCAAAGAGATAACAGTTACAGTCTTCCATTCATTCTGCATGAAGCCTGTTTGGAGGGCTTTGGATAAATTGTGATTCTAAGTGTGCCCAATGGTCATGTGTCATGATATTATGGAGACAGTCTGGGGTATTAACTGGCACTATTGATGCAGTGTTTTTGGCCTTGGAAAGCATTTTGGGAACTGTTAGTTTGGAGAGTTACAGTTGGAGATATTTCTTGAAAGGTGTTTGGTAGTGAAATTGGAGATAAACTAATCAGCCAGTAGATTAGCTATATCATCAGGCTCAGTAAAGGTGGCTACATTTAAAGTTAGTTTGACACATCTGCATGTATTTATTGCCTTTGTAGTTGTGGAGATAGTTGAAGAATCCCTTATGATTTCCCTAAGCCTAGGATGCTACATTTACCTCAGATATGGATATGACAGACTTAATTAGTCCCTGAGTTACTTATTAAGTTTGATGAGGGACATTTTGCTTTGTTGGTTATTGTACTTCCTAATTTTGGACATGACTGTCTGCCTTTTGCTATGTAACACAGTTATGGTGGAATTCCACCTGGGTAGCTTGTTTCTGGATCTTGTATTGTGCTTATTTTGGGTAGGTACCATTGCATCTATGCAGCTGTATAAATGGTTGTACAGGGATTTTGTGAATGACTCTGCATAGGCAGCAGTACCCTCTGGGTTTGGTAGGCTCAAAATTTTGCCAGAGTACAACTTAAAAGCAGGAAGCTTGTCTTGGAAGCAATTCCTAAATGTTCCAGGGTTAGGTGGCATCCTAAGCTTTATTTGTATTTATTTCAATGGAGACACCTTTGTTATCCAACTTGAACAGTGAAAACATTATACTCAGTGGAGTGAAACATCCCTATATGTTTCTGAAGATCAGAGCAAGAATGCTTAGACCTCTAGTGGGTATATGGAGTAGCTAGTCCAGAGTGTTCATGATGACAAAGTCTAGGAATCTTTGGGCCTACACATTTGTGGTCTTGTATGTTTCCCATTTTATAAGAAGGTAGTTGAAGTCATCCATGAGTATGGTGTTGTGGACAATAGATAGTGACTTTAGTTCATTTACCTTAGTGATGTGGGTTTCTTGTGTTATAAATGGGGTAGACCTGCTAGAGTCAATGATGTGTTGGTGCAGTTGAAATTATACACTAGAAAGTAAAATTTAATTTTTTTTTGTAATGACCATAACTTGAATTTGGATTTGTTTTACATCTTGTAGAAGGCCCAGTACATTTAACCCACCATTGTACCTTATCATCAGTTTGTTTGACAAGATGTGTGAATATGATATCAGAAGACTGCTGTCCCCCACCGCTCCTAGTTCTCCCAACCTTAGTTTGGTAGAACAGAACTTGTTGAAAGAAATTACTTCTTATAGACAAATTAGAGATATGAAACCCAATAAGGGTGGGGGTCTGGTGATTATGAGAGTCAACGACTACAACAATAACATTTTTGTTTTACTTTATACTGACACATATGAGGAATTTTCCATCCGTGAAATGAACATAGTATACCAAAGGACTGACATGATATTAGATGATTTGGTTTATAATAACCAAATTAATTTGTTTGAATTGGACTTCCTCAGAGTTCTTCATCCCAGGATCCCCAACATATTTGGTATATCCAAAATTCACAAAAATATTCTAGATCCACCATTGAGACCAAATGTTGATGCTAACGCATTAAAAACATTTCCTTTAGCTAAGTATGTGGAGTTTCATCAGAAAGGGGTGCTTTTAGAACATAAATACCTCTATTAGGATTCCTGGGATTTTTTTAACAACTTACTCACTTGACTCTAGAGTCGTTAGAGAGATTGTCAACAAGAACTGGGCATTCATTTTGGATGATCTCCACCTTAGAAGTTCTTTAGGCTTGACACCCCAACTAACTTTTAGGAGGAGCGTAAACCTGAAAGGCTTGGTTGAAAGCCAAAAAGAATTTTTAAATTTAACATAAGTATGACAAAATGTGGGAGATGCCGTCAATGAAAGTTCATTAAATTAACTGACAGAGTAAAAATCAGAAAAAAGTATATTATATGCATAATGGATACAACTGTGACTCTCAAGGGGTTGTTTATGAAGCTTTCTGTGATGGGTGTGAAGTATTCTATATTGGGAAAACAGAGAGGAAACTAAAACAGAGGATTTATGAGCACAAGTGCAGCATTATGAATAAAACCAGTAATAGTGCTTTAGCCAGCCACACTCTCATTTTCCCAAGTCATAATTTCTCATTTGTTGTTTTATAATTATTAGAACACAACAGAGGGGGGCTCTGGGAACTTAAATTAGAAGAGGCTGAAGTGGAATGGCAAATTGCAACTGCTGCATACACTTTCCCAGGTTAAATGAAGCTTTATCTATTAAGAGCTTGTTGAAGCTCAAAGCCCTGGCAAGATAGGGGTAGCAGTTTGTTTTACCTAAATATTTAAAACATTTAACTGATTTTTCTTTTACACTTGTTTCTGAGTAAGAATTTTTTACATGTATTATATCACAGAGTAGGGTGAGCTAGTCCTGTAGGACTCATTTATTCATATATTTATCTTGGTTTTTAATATAATGTAATTTAATTTTTTATAATATATTATAATATAATATATTTTAGTTTTCACATTCTTACATAATATATATATTTAATTTATTTTTATATAACAATGGTTTACTTTTAGGCATTATTTACAATCCCAATTGTACATGTTTTTGATTTGGGTTGGAAACGGTAAATGTTATTATTTTTTTCTTACATGGTCAATATTATCATTTGTGCAACACGTTTATATGGTCAATGTTGCATTAAATGATTTATGCTGTATGGCATCATGTATTTGGGCTGCCCTAGCCCATTGGCTCAGCAGGTTTGTGTAAGGATTTTTAAACTGGGAAGTGTAAAGTTTTTATTCATCTGAAGAAGCCGATGTATTTGGTTCAGTGAAAGTGATTATGTTCATTAAACAGTTGGATACTCCATTGCCTGCTCATTTTCTTTCTTTGTTCCAGTTTTGCCAGTTTTGATTTTCATTTTTCAGTTTGTTACCATACATATCCAGGATTTATTTTCAGTTAATCCACATGAGGAAGGCCTTGAGTTGTTTTATGATTTTTTTGTATAGCAATTCTGGGTTTAACCATACCACGATTCTTACCCTGTGGACCCTAATGCAAGCTGTGTCGGAGAACAACTTTATAGTATTTGAGAACCAGATTTTTAGGGAGAGAAAGGGGGTGGCCATGGGTTCCTCATGTGCCCCTGTATTTGCTAATGCCATACTGGCCCAATGGAACATAATAAGGTTTTTACATCTAAATTTTTTAATTTCTGGTCTCTATATGGACATTTCCTTAACAATATTACTATCTTTTGGACCAACACAATAAACAGATTGGACACCATTTTCAGTTTTTGAATTTCAGTACTGACTTTCTGAAATTTACAATGGAGATGTATGCGGACAAGGTCAACTACCTCGTCGTGTCCTTAATTAAAGATAAAACTGGGAGAAAGTTTGAGTCCAAAGATAAAATCAGGAGAAATTCGAGCCCACACAGTACAGGAAACTAACTTATTCTAATTCATTACTTAATTTTAATAGTTAGCACCCCTTTCACCAAAAGAAATTTTTGGTGAAGAGACAGTGTGTGAGACTGGCTAGAATGGTCAGTAGCAATGATACTTTCCGAGAAGAATGTTCAACTCTAAAGGTGATGTTGGAAAGAAGAGGGTACCCAGAACTATTTTTAAACAGCATCTTCAGTGAGGTTGTGAGTAAAAGGCAAGTAGGACATTCTTCTCCCTTACTAGGTTCTGGTGATATAGTTGTTGGTAGCCAAGACCACAATAGCTTAGGCCCCTCTGACAACAAAAGAGAGTTTCAAAAAGCTTTAGTATTAAAAGCATAACATGTATTTTGATGGTATTCATAAAATTATTAATAAGAACCAGAATATTTTTGGGGTTGAACAAGAGTATCTTAATAAGGTAGGGTCAAACTCACCATTGTATACAAAAAAGATGTTTGTTTTAAGATGCTCCTTGAAAGACCACTATTAGTGAATGCTAAATGGGGTTGTGGTTAAATGTGGCCACTGTTCCCAATGCAGACATATTTTGGAAATGACTGAAGTGTTTATTCAAAACTTCAGGGTCATCAAATTAACACAATGATATTATAGTAACAGCAAGACTATTGTTTATATTGTGAAGGTTTTTATATTGGCAAAACTTAAAGGACATTCAAGGAAAGGATTTATCAACATGTTTATGACATTCAGTGGGGTGATGACAAGAATGCATTAGCTAAACACATTCACAACCACCCCCTTCATTATTTTAAATTTATTGACATTGACCAAGTAGACCTAAGACCCAGTGGTGGGCCCGCCGATCTATATCTTGAATATAAGGAGTTGACGTGGCAGTTGAGAGTTAATGCCGCTGTCCCCCCGGGCTTAATGAAATGACTTCAATTAGTCATGTTTTAAAGTTAAAGGTACAGTTTATTTTATGAAAACTGGGGTGCTTGAGTTACTTGATCCAATAAGGTCATAAACAGGTTTTGTTGTTTTGATGCACATTATAATATATTTTTTAAACTATTTTGTTGGTCTTTGACCCTAGTGGGATAGTTTGTATGTTTTCTGATATTTTGAAAAATTTGTATTTTAGTACATGATTGTTTGTCTGTATAAACAGGCTGATGGAACTTTACTGTTTTAAGATTTGTTAATTGTATTGGTTCAACTTTTGCTGTGATTTTATTTAGAGTATTTGTATGAGCAGATTTTTGTATTAAGTTAGTCAGATGATGTCCATTTCTATAGCGGGCGAAAGCGCTCAGTCTTTTTAATAAAATACGAGCTTTATTCACTGATCCCCATTTTTTTTTTGTTTTGTTTTTACAGGTCTCTTTATTTCTGGGTGCTTATTTCATGTTATAGATGTGGTCCTGTAGCTTACAAGGAAATGATATGGGGTTTTTATTTATGGTGCATTGTATGTGGAGTAGCTCAAGAGCATCATACTGTTTGACTAGTCTTGAAGTGCGATTGTTTCTGAAGTAAACTGAGACACCTACACCTTTTGCCCCTTTTTTGTGCAGTTAGCTGATTTAAATGTGTGGAAGGCATTATAGCCCTGCATTGCTAGGGCATTGTCCACTCCCTTAAACCATGTCTCAGTAACTACATGGACATCTATATTTTCCAGGGAGAGAAGAACTTGCGCGGAGTGGAGTTTCTTGTTCAGACACTGGGCATTTAGATTATAAGGGACTGGTTTAGCAGTGTTAAATGGTTGGTCAGGTTGTCAATGTATAATAAATGGCACTATGAGGTAGACAAAGTGCTAGCTAACATTCTGAAGCTTAAAAGGGGCATGTGCAGACCATCCCTATTAAAACAACATTGTGACACCCTTCAGACTGACAGGTACTGTAGCTCCTTCAAATGACATCGAAAACTAAGCCAACTATTAAAGTCAATTATGTTCTGTTCCTACAGTAGCATCATCCTTGGAAAAGGCAGAATGCTGCTCAATGCTAGGCTCATACTGGCCTAGGAAACATAGTCTGAGAGCTCCATTATGCCTGTCTTCATATTGTACAGGGAGGTATGCATCAGGTCATTTACTCCCATGTGGACTATGACTGAGCTATACTGGTACTTGTGGTTCAATGATCTAAATGCATGTGCATGATGTGATGAAACCTGGCCCTTGATAGATAATTGACCATAACCCTCTTTTTGTTCAACCTGGTGAGCAGTACATCTGTGTGTATCACAATAGAGTCTCATATGACCAAAATATTGGATTGTGAGGTCATGTGCCTTATGAGCTTAAACTTTGAGATTATATTGTGAGTTGAGGCTGAATGTGGCTTTATTGGTATTGCTGCAGTATTGAGTGTTTGAGGTTGTTGAGGACATTTATTATAATTTCTGCTTCTAGGAGGCCTTTGAGATTTGGGAAGTTTACTTTTAAGCAGCTCAGTATATGTGGATGTATGTGTTTATCCTGTGGTGTGTATAGCAAGTGATGTGTGGTGTTATATGTTTCTGAAAACCTGTTTGGTATTTGTAGTGATTTTATGTGAGAGCATTGCCTTCAGAGAGACTGTATACTTACATCCATCAAACATTGCATCAGTTTTTTTCAAGAATTAAATGGATTTCAGAGAACATGAGACAATTAACACATTGTTTCAAGATGCCCAAGTCTACAAGCTAGCTACAGAGACAGGAAGAAAAGCAGGATCCATGATTTAGGGCATTTCTATAGTGGGCTTCATTGGAAGAGGTATCAATAGTGTATTTAACCAAGGCTGCGATTACTAGAAAACTTGTTTTCATACTCCTCTTGTGTATAGTCACTGTAAAGGAGAATTAAGTAAGTATACAACAGATTTTATTTATACAACAGATTTGCTTGGATGGTAGTTGAGTAAGTATTGTGATCTGGTCTAATCCTTTGGATTGATAATCTCCTTCACACACACCTGTTGCTCATTAGGCAACTATGTACTCATGATCTCTTAATGGGAAGGGGTTGTAGGGACATTGAGATCTGTAGTGCTTGTATCTACACAGGGCAATGCTAACCAACAATGTGCAATGATCAGTGTTGTGCAAACACAGCAATTTATGCAGGCAGAGAAACTGACTAAGCAGAAAAAAATAACATTCTGGCCAATCATAAAAACAAACTTGAAGCCTTCATCTTTGATGACAAGCTCAGGGCAGACCAAGCTAGTCTTTACTGCCACTTTCATGCTGACCTAACCTTTTTTAATGTAAATCATACAAGGCTGAGCCCAAAGAACAGAAACCACAAAATAGGCAACAAATTAACCAGCAAACACTTTCTTGAACAAGATGGCTACTGTACTGAAAGCCACCTGTTAAGATCAAGAAAACATGTCATTTTACAGGGATAAAGTACAGAAATACAATAAATAATTCAGCAATACAGTAGCAGCACACTGAAGTAACTTAAGAAACATGCAAAATATTGATTTGTATTATTTAGCTGTGCTAGGATGGCACCGGATAGAATCAAAACACTGAGTGGTCGGTGACTTTATACAGGCAGAGAAACTGACTAAGCAAAAAAAAAATAGCTCACTGGTCAGTCACAAAACACACCTGAATCCTTATAGGTTCATAGGTTCATACTAGGCTATCTGCCCGAGGGCATTTACAAGCCTAGCCCATAGTTTTGTGGCTTACACCATCCCTTTAGTATGGGGAACTATACCCATTATTTTGCTGTGCCTCTGTCGAGCAGTGACACTGAGGTATAGGTTCATAGGTTCATACTAGGCTATCTGGGTTCATACTAGGCTATCTGTAAATGCTCTTGCAAGCCATTTTAAGCCTAGCCAATTATCCCTTGTGAGACTCAAACCCTGCACCTTGTGTTTGTAAGGCAAACACCTTAGCCATTAAGCCACCCTCCCAACCCTTATTTTGAACAGACCAATCTACCCTCTCCTGCGACTGGAGTGCATATTTAATCTGTCTTAATATAAAATCATATGAAGGTGAACCCAAAGTGTAGAAACTACAGAACAGGCAGCAAATGAATGTGTCTTCCATTTATGTGCAGGATCGCCTAATAGAATAACATTTAGATTCCATACAGTATATCATGAATTAATCAAAATCTAGTTCTCTATAAGGAGACATAAGAAATTGAAGGATGGATGTATGGTCTGATACAATAATACCCTGCAAACAAACTAAGAAGATAAGCAGGCATCTGTTGCCAGCATGGACAGTTAGACTGTCATCAATATAGCCATGGTGCTACAGGAATTAACATGATAGTTTAACCAACATAAAAATATAAAAATGTGTATCTGGAGGAAAAAAAAGACTAACAGACAATGGTGGTCGGTGTTCTTTAAAAGAGTGAGCTGAACAGACTTCAGGAAAGTTTATGTGAGAATTTAGCTTATGCTAAAAGCATGGGTTATAGTAATCAAAATAACTAGTTTTGTCATATAAATATAAAACATTCTTACAGCAGAAAATGTACATACTGCGGTCACATAAATGTCTGGAGATTGTTGGAAGAAGAAGAAGGAAAATTCCAAAGAAAAGCTGTTTTTAATTAGTATTAACCAAGATGGTGGAGATCACAGTTTTGAACTCTTTAACTGTTTATTTTAGTTTTATATAACAAAATGCTGGGCATAAAGTTTCAGAGATAGGTCGATCTAAACACTTGGTCTCAATCTGGGGCAGGCATGAGGGTGTATTTTCCTGAACAGACTAAGTTAAATTTACAAAGATAGATTTTATTTAAAAGTATATGCCTGTATATGCAAGCTGATCATAATCCTGGACAGTCTGCAGTCAGAACTGGAGGGAAAGATGACAAATCTGACACAAAGTGGTACAATATCTAGTTGATATTTGCTATAAAAACAATGTAAAGTAATGCATAACTCTGCTTCACCTATGGCATGACTTGGAGTGAAGGTGGAAGGTAGAATCGTTGTAAGGCAGTCTCACTTAAAATCTTAACAGGTTTGGAGAAACATAAAAAGCTACACAAGATGCCCCAGTGTCAGCATGAATTAAGTAGCTAAACAGCCACATAATCTTACAGGCATCAGTTCCACCTCCATACATAGACAGAAAAGGGTGGCAGTACTTATGTAAGCTTGGACCATACCAACGCTATAGTCATGCACCAAAAATAGTCAGATAGCACAATACCCAGATGTTGTTTCCAGCCTGATGAAAAGCAGTTTGAGGTTTTGCTATTCCTTGTAAATAATGCAACCCAAAAAAGTTATATTACTTGATAACCCTTTGAAGAAAAAAGTAGAGTATTGCGCAAACTGGTACTAAACTGACGAGTAAATTCCAGCTCCAGTCACAACAGCAAAGATTGTACAAAATCTGATATAGGATACAACAATATCCAGACTACTGTATTAGTAGAAAAAGTGTTTTACAATACTTATCCCCAGGATCTTGGTATTATGCAGGACAGGAATGTAAAAATGCAAATGCATAGTCAGTTTATAATTTCCCAAGTTGATGAAGATTCATAATATATTGGGATCAAAAGGACAACTCTAAGCAGGGAGTTGACAAGCCAGGTCTATATGATATGCTCGAAGAGACTTTTCTTTGAATATATAATCATCAACACCTAAAGAGTAAATGCTCTAAAGCACGAAGGGCCACAAACGCAAATTTTTTCATCGGGAAAAAAATCATGAGGCCATACACAAAAAACACAAACTTCAAAACCCTAATCAAGTGAGGGGCTTGGCCCCCCACACCCCCAGTGTGAGAGGCTGTGCCCCTCACTCCCCCTTAACTAAATATACCAACTCTGAGATCACTCTACATTGGGGAAAAGGGCAATTCCTGATAACGGCCAACTGAATTTTTTCCCCAGGAAAAAATTTGAGGACATGGCCATTCACTCTTTATAGAGTGCTCGCTCTTTAGGTGTCGATGCTTATATGTTCGAAGAAAAGTCTCTTCGAGCATATAATATAGATCTGACAAGCCACACAGGATCAATGTATTTTTACATGGTCAAGTCCAGCAAAAATAAACCTACAACTGTGCTGAATTTATCAACACCTGACTTAATAATTGAAGATTACTCTGAGAGAGCTGAAAGATTATCACTGTGGAGGGACAGCCTGAAGGAAACCCATATTTCAGTTTCTTACTTTCACAGAAGTGTCAAGACCATTTAGTCCATAGACCATTTAGCCCTTGCCAATACCTCCAGGCTTTGCTTTTTTTCCTCATGGAGGAAGAGGTCAATTAGCGATGTGGTAAACTTGAGCTCACTCTTCTAGTCATCTGTGTTCAGTTTGAAGGAAAATATTGAATCACACTGTTTAACTTGCATAAGATGTTTATTGCAGAGTAGGAGGAAGCACTGGATAATGAATTTATCTTTCTAGCACATTCTGTTTCTCTGCTGATGAAGGATTATATCTCTATTTCAAGTATTTGATGAGCTGTTTGACTTGATGAGATATTTTAGGTGAAGTATCACGGGATCTCTAATAGCATGGTAAGCAAGATGTGAATTCTCCCTCAGGAGTCAAGAAGACACAAATTAAAGGGACAGGGTTTCCAGTCTCTCCTGGCAACAAAGGTTCTTAAGACCAAATATAATGTTTGTTATGAAACTAGTGTTTTTTGAGCTTGTTGATATACTGAGTAACATGCATACTAAATGAATTACTGTACTCTACAACAGATCTGATCAGTACTGCATAAAGGGAAACAGTAACCATTTTGGATTTGAATGAAATACCGTTAACTATTAGTTGTACTAAGTAGAAGAAATTTATGACTACAGTTGCCATGTGATGATTAAAGGAGAGCAAGCTGTTGATCCAAGTGCTCAAGTCTGTGACTGTCTTTTTGGTTAGTTCGGGTGTGTTTTTTATAGTCTATATTGTGAATAATATCTATTTTCCAAAATATGCAATACTACATTTTTTAGCATTCATTTTAGGCCCATTTTTAAGCACCATCTATTAACTAGGATAGGCTCTTTCTGAAAGGTACAGATATCCGAGGGTGCTTTGAAAAAAACACCATTTGCAGTCATTGGCAAATCTGGTTCACTTGATATCCTGATTACAACATCAGCACTGCTGTTATTGACACAAAACCTAAGAACTGAGGCCAGTGTTGATGGACACATGACTATGTACCTGCTCTATAACGTAACCTCTTCCTTCTCCTTATATTATAACTAAATTCCTATGCTGTTTACTACTAGTGACTGATGATACTTTCTCCATATTTATTTTTTTTCTTTCATCACTTGTTGATACACGGCACAATAATACTGATTAATTTATCTCCATTTTTGCCACTCTGAATTTATCTGGTGACCAACTAAATTCCTGCTTTTATGTATATACTCTGTATATGTTACTGTAATCAAAACAACTAAATTCCTGACTTATGTATATATTCTGTATATATTACTGTATCCACTATGTGTAACACTGTTTCTACTTCTGTACCAATTAATGTTTAATTTTTTTTCTGCATCTGTGTTCTTGTCGGAGCTGTTCTCCCTGAGCCTCCACTGAAAATGGGCTCTTTTAGGCCCAGTGGACTTTCCTGGTAAACAAATGCAATAAATAAATAAATACAAGTACAGGAAAAAGCCCATGCCTGTGTCAAAATTATCAACAGTAAAGAAGTTTGAGTATTAGAAGAGGGCCCAAATTAAGACTAAGCTTGGCCTGACTTCAGTCTGGAATCAACCTTGCCAGTGGATGGACACTGACCATGAAATCAGAGTCATTGCTGTCACTGAGATTTGCCTCAGTACCAGTCAACAATTTGACCTACCTGATAATTAATGTCTCACCATCTCAAGACGGGGTTGATATAACATGAAATGAGCAGGCAAATAAAAGTGGCTGAGCAATGTCAATATGCAGTCACAGCTGACACTGAAGCTGAAGACACGATTGAAGAGATGGCTAAACAGAGATGAATTAGATTAACTGCAACATATTTCTTGTGTTCAATACCACAAACCAAACAAATATATAGTGTCACAAAAGGAGATACTGGTAGCACAGCTATCTGGAATTTTGTAAATAATTATATGTCATTTCTGAATATCAACATGATGTACACAAGATGTTTGTGTTACAAATGTATTAGAACTTTATGTCATGTGCATATCAAACTGCTTGAAGGTATTTGCAAAGTGCTTGAAATATAACCACAGCATGCTGTACTGGAATAGAACAGAAATAGACCTGCACTATTGTAACTGTTTAGATGTATATATGTTAACAGTGGAAACTGGAATACAAAACGTTAACTTCAGAAAAATAGCTGAAATTAAATTTGTTTATGGCCAGGCCATAAAAAGATGTTATCTTTCAGTTTCAGTGCAAAAAGAGACATAATGTCTAAAACTAGGGAGCTTTCTGTATTGACTTAGAAGTGTTTTAGTGCTTTATGGCTTCCAGGATTTACCAAATATCTGAGAAAAAGCCCTTGTCCATGTATTTTCACAGGTAGATGCTAAATGCTGCTAGCTTTCAACAGTGTGAGTTTCATCTGGGATAAAGTCAGATGACAAGAAATAATGCCATCCTGCAAGCTAACCCAGCAGTAATATTTGAGATATTAATTTGCGAACTCTTACAGAGAGGAACAGGATTATGTGCTCTGTCTTGGACTTGACAACATCAAAATCCATTCACCACACATTTTCCTTGCTCTGTAAGTAAGTTAATTAGGGAATAGGAATTTTCTTAGATACAGTTAAGAATATAACAAAGCTTAATTTAGATGTTTTTCCTTTATTTATTTGAGACTGTCCTGGAATGCTGTTTTAAATATTTCCTATGATTTTGAACTCTGATGTCACTTTAATTATATACTGAGTATCTTCTAGTTCTTTTATTACTTATTATTAAATATTTTTAAACCTATAATTGTGTCTGATCTGCCTAGAGATATTTACGTTCTGAGAGTACTTGAATATTTATTTGGTGACACTGTGGGCCACTCCTAATAGCCTCGCTCTTGGTCAAACTACCATTTGTTTTAACAGTAACATTACACAGTAAGACTGGACACCCTTTGTTAATGGCCTTAAAGTAGTTGATAAGGAGTGGCTGTTGGCAGTGAAAACTATTTTATAATCTGTGCAGAAGGGAGGCATAGCTAGTAAACTTGTGCCAGCCTTTCCCAGGTGTGTGTGTGTGTGTGTGTGTGTGTGTGTGTGTGTGTGTGTGTGTGTGTGTGTGTGTGTGTGTGTGTGTGTGTGTGTGTGTGTGTGTGTGTGTGTGTGTGTGTGTGTGTGTGTGTGTGTGTGTGTATGTGTGTATAAATCAATCCTCAAGGAGTGTGTGTGTCAACTGCTTGGGCAGCAACATGAAGCAAGAAGCATTGGTTGGATAGAAAGGGTGCTGAATGTCTTGGCTTGGCCACTCAGCTGAAACATCAACTCTATAACTGTGACAGTGAAGAGTCTTATTGGGGGCCTGGAGAAAGAGGGAGAAACCAACCCCAGACTGACTGTGGTCTCTGTGTACTCTTAAGGGAAACTGCACTTGATGCAAAGAGATGCATGTGGAAATACTGTGTGTATGCTTGTTATCCTCCCAATGTATGCTCCCCACTGATGCCAGTGGTGAGGATTGAGGCTCCTTGATTACTGGTCCAGTGGTGGGGCATCACATTAATTGGTTGGCAGTAGTGGGATATCAACATATTGGGATTCAGTGGTGAGGATATTGAATTCCTGTAACCTGTAAACAGTGGTCACTAAAGAAGGTGTTTGTACTCTCAATCAGCCTCACAGTGAATTTTCAGAGTTTTATATCACAATAGTTGTATTTTTTGTTAGCTTAGTTAGTCAGGGAGATCAGACAAGGATGTCAGCAGAGGAATATGGCAAGCTGACAAGAAGACAATTGGCTGAGATGTGCCAGGTGAAAGGATTGGTGCATACCAACCAGACTAAAGCAGAAATGATTGCAGCCTTAGCCACAGCTGCTTCACAGACCAGCAAGCAGGAAGACAACCAGACTGGCCTTGGGTATGTACAGTTCTCAGAAAATGGATAGTTCAACCTTTCCACAGAGGACTTAAAAATCCATCTGATTTTAAAGAGACTTACTGCAGGCCAAACATTTGGAAAAAGAATCAGCAGAGAGAATGCAGTGTTTAGAGGCTGAAGAAAATGAGACACTGCAGCAGGAGAAACAAATGGAATTGGAAGCAGAAGAGAGATTGAGACATCTGGAAGCTGAGGAAAATGAGAGACAGAGGCAACATATAAAGGAGATACTGACTCTTTGCCAGGGTCATGGAGGTCATGGGGAAGGGAATAACTAAATCCCAGAAGCAACAAAGGTCAGTACATGTCTGCCACAATTTACAGAGGGTGATAATGTTGACAGATTTATTCAAGGTATGTAAACAGTCTAATGTTGACTAAGGGCTCTGGGTACAGTTCCTGACCCCTGATCCAGGTAAAGCTGTAACTGCTATTTCTAAATTGTCTGATACTGATTGCTTAAATTATAATACTGTTAAATTGTTTATTAGAGTTTTAAAGTAAAGTAAAGATGGTAAAGGAGCAAACAAAGGCTGCAAATACTCAACAGAAATGTGTCCTATAGTGGCAGGGAGGGGTTGGGTGACAGAACCCATGTCCTTGTACCTGGAAAAGTTCCTAAGACCAGTTGTGGACAAGATACCACATGTTCTAAGAGACACAAAACAGTTTCTTATTGAATTATATGAAGAAACATGGTTACTGTCTGTAGATTTTGAGTATGTGTTTGTGACCTTAGATGTACAATCACTGTTTACCATGATTGCAAATGAATATGGTATTAGCTGTATACACCGCTCATTGGTAAGGTACACTGAACACAGTGACAAGTTTATAGATCTTTTGTGTTCATTTTAGAAGCTGTCCTTGAAAACAATATTTTTATGTTTAGTGAACAGGTCTACATTCAGCGAGATGGCATAGCTATGGGCACATCTTGTGCCAATAGCTATGCCAACTTTGTTATGGCCACTTGGGAGAGAGAAACTTTTCTCTTTAAACAGCTTCCAGAATTATGTTTGTTTTTACAAAAGGTTTGTGGATGATCTGTTTTTATTATGGATAGGAGGAGAGGAACGACTTGTAGAGTTCCTAGATGAGATAAATGGGCTCCGTAATTATTTGAAGTTTACCATGGTCACTTCAAACACTTATATAGCATTCTTGGATGTCTTTGTGGAGAAGTTAGGGGATGGGACCCTGAATACTGGTGTCTATAGGAAACCTTGCCACAGGAATACACTTCTGCATAGGACGAGTATGCACCCTAGGTATGTGTTTAAGAATGTGATCAAAGGTCAGGTTATCAGAGCTTTTAGGCTCAACCCCACTGATAGGGGATTTCAGAATGAGTTGAAGGGATTGCAAGACAGGCTGTTGGCTAGATCCTATAATGTGGGTGAAGTATGTGAGGGTTTTGAAGGAGTTGAGCCATTGAGGGATAGTAATGCTCGCTCTTACTTTTCATCAAATGGCCTGGGTATGAACCCAGTTGAGAAACCCTCACATCCAGAAGTCAGGGTTCCCATATTCTATACACAGGATACCAATGAGATCAAAAACATCACTCTTAAGAACTGGGGTGTACTGACAGTGGATCCAACCATTAAGGAGTTGGTAGATGACCATCCTATTTTCATGTATAAAAATAAGGGCAATTTAAAGAGACTTCTATGCTACTCAAGAGCTAGTAGTCTTGGTGCCATTGATTCACAGTGTACCAGTCGCTGTGGTAGATGCAATTTTTGTGATTACATCGATGGCAGCGTTATGTTTATACATCCAGTTACGAAGCATGAGTTCAAATTTAGTGTTAGTGCTGATTGTTGACAGAACATGTTGTCTATTTGGCAAGCTGTATAATGCGCCCTGCATATTATGTTATATTGGGAAGACCAACAGAAAGTTAAGGGACAGGATAAGAGAACATGTCTATTAGATTTGTATAGTTTCAGATACCAATGCACTTTCCAGACATGTTCAAGAGTGGCCACCAGCATAGTTTTTAAGTTTATGGTGATCCAGATTATTAGTCCCAGTAGTCGAGGAGGGGATCTTAGAAACATCATGGAAAGATATGAGCTTAAGTGGATTATTAGACTTAGGGCCAACAAACCCCCTGGCCTGAATGATAAGGTACCCCTGAAACCCATATTAAAAGCACGTAGGCTTATAGCCAAGTAATTAATAGAGTAATGCCCCTGTGCCGACACATGCATATAATTTTTCAGCATGAGAACTAATGTGTGTAGTCTGCTTGCATGCATCATATATTCCTCATTATGGAACATGTTTTTATGAACATTTTTGTGTTACTTTGTCTTGCCGACACATGCATATCATTTTTCAGCATGAGAATTGATGTGTGCAGTTTGTTTGCATGCATTATATATTCCTCATTATGGAAAATATTTTTATGAGCATTTTTTGTGTTATTCTATGTTTTGAAAGAGTATAGTTCCATTGTATGTTTGGGTTTTAGTTATGTTCTACACATTTTTTATGTGTAATTATTTTCAAACTATATAGTTAATGCATTTTATGTTTTTAAATGATTATATATTTGTAAGTAGTAGGCTATATTTTTAGTCTTTTCGTGTGAGATTCCTTTAGTGAGAATACCACTTTAATGAAATTGGATGAATTAGCTACATGTTGGATTAATCAGTTGTTTAATTGGTATACTATTAAAGTATAAAAGTAGAATTGTTTTTGTCTTCTAAGTTTTAATGGTCTGAGGAAGCCCGAAGGGATGAAAGCGCTTACCAGTGCATGAATAAACTGAGTTTTTATTCCAATTTGGACTGTTCCTGTCTTCAATACCTGTGTGTAAGGAATTTATATGTTGTTTAGTATTTGAAGCCTTTGTTTGTTCCTTTACCATCTTTACTTTACTTTAAAACTTTGCTGCTAGTTTTTTGGTAAGGAGCATTTACTCCCTGGTGTCATCATTTTGTGTTTGATTTTGTTTATTAAAGTGTTTTAAGTTAACACCTGAAGCTTATAGAGAAAAGCTTCATGAGCACAGACGCAAGGCAGATGAAAGTGTGTATGAATATATCACTGAGCTAAGCATTTATTTTCATAGATGGGTGAGTGGGTTTCAGGTCACCACTTTTGAAGGGCTGGCTGACCTTTTCATGAGGGAACAAGCCCTTAGCATTTTGCCTGAGGACATGAAAATCTGGTTAACAGATAGGGAATGCAATACCACAGATGATTTGGGGAAAAATGGAGACCTATACCTAGCAAGCAGAGCATTACTACACAGTAAAGGGATACCAAGTGCTGCTCATGGGTCTAAGGGAACCCATGTTGGGCAGCCTAAACCACCCCAACAAAGTCCAACAGTAACAGGGGATGCCACAAGTTCTGGTACATGGCCAGGACCAAGGGTTAAATGTTTTAAATGCAACCAATAGGGCCATGTGGCATATAGATTTCCACGGAGGAAAAATGGGGAATAAAAGGTGGGAAAGCCAGTAAGTGGGAATGACAGAATGCCATCAGTAGGTTGTCTGGAGACAACAAGTATATCAAACTACCACAAGAGGTTATATCCTATCTTAGTAGATGGGAAACAGGCCACTGCTAAGAGACACACAGCCTCTAACCTAACCATTGTGAAGCCTGCAATGGTTAAAGAGGAGCACTACTTGGTTGGGCAGTCTACTCCAGTCAGAGCTTTAGGAAGGACCCCATTCCAAATAACTTTGGCTAGGGTTCACCTTAACTGGGAGGCACAACATGCTGCAGGCAGCTTGGGAATGACCCTTCAAGGTGGTAAGGAGTCAGTGATGTTAACTACATGGTAGAACTGCTAGGCAGGATGCAGTGGCACAAACTGTACCATGTTAAGATGATGAAGCCTTACCAAGATAGGGAGGCCCTGATGCTAAGTATCTGTAGTAGGAGGCAGAAGGAATCTTATTGGGATCCATGGCTACAGAGAGCCATCCAGCAAAATCCCAAATTACTGTGGTGGAGCCTTGGATTGCAGGCATATTATATGACAGTGCAACACTATGATGGGCTCAGCAATACCAAGGCAATTGGAATCTCAAGACAGGGAATGGGGTAAGGTATTCCCAGATAGTCTCATCCCTCTCAAGCAACATTTCTCAAGGGTCACTTGAAAAACTAGCTTGAGTCTTTGAGGGGTGGGGGGGTCATGAAAGGAGATACTGCCAGCCCAGCTATCTGAAATTTTGTAAATAATTATGTCATTTATGAATATCAACATGAAATATATAAGATGCTTGTGGTACAAATGTATTAGAACTGTATGGCATGTGCATATCAAACTGCTTGAAGATATTTGCAAAGAGCTTGAATTGTAACCACAGCATGCCCTACTGGAACAGAACAGAAATAGACCTGCACTATTATAACTGTTTAGATGTATATATTTTAACAGTGCAAACTGGAATACAGAAAGTTAACTTCAGGCAAATAGCTGAAATTAAATTACTATATGGCCAGGCCAGAAAAACATGTTATCTTTCAGTTTCGGTGCAGCAAGAGAGACACAGTAAAATAATGGAGCTTTCTCTATTGTCTTGGAAGTGTTTTATTGTTTTATGACTTCCAGGATTTGCCAAAGATCTGAGAAAAAGCCCTTGTCCACATATTTTCACAGGTAGTTGGTAAACCCTGCTAGCTTTCAGCAGTGCCAGTTTCACCTGGGATAGAGTCAGATGACAAGAAATAATGTCATTCTGCAAACTAGCCCAGCAGTAATATTTGAGATATTAATTTGAGAACTCTTAGAGAGAGGGACAGCATTCTGTATTCTGTGTTGGACCTGACAAAATCAAGATCCATTCACCACACATATGCCTTGCTCTGTAAGTAAATTAACTAGGGACGAGTAATTCTTTTAGATGGAGTGAGGAATATAGCAAAGTTCAATTTAGATTCTTTTCTTTATTTATCTGAGGCTATCTTGCAATGCTGTTTTAAATATTTCCTGTGATTTTTAACTCTGATGTCACTGTATTTATATATTGAGTATTTTCTTGTTCTTTTATTACTTATTATTAAATATACATTTAAACCTATCATTGTGCATGATCTGTCCAGAGATATTTAAGTTCTGAGAGTATTGCATATTTACTTTTTGACACTGCAGGCTACTCCTCCTTGCTCTTGGTCAAACTACTATTTGTATTAATAGTAACATTACGCAGTAAGATTGGACACCCTTTGCGTCACATGTAGCCACAGCTGACACTAAACCAAAATGGAGCAAATAAGACAACAATTTCAAACATACATGCATACATATGTAAATACATGCACGTATAAATAATTAAAATCATGCCAATGAAAATTATTCCCTCTTAATACCTATCTCTCAATTATCACCCTTGTCCAACTTTCCCTCCCCTACCACTTCTCCTTTACCTCTCATCACTCACTCTTTTCTCTATCCTATGTCTTAGTATCTGTTTCTCCTCCCTTCTCTCTAGCTTTCCTGAGCCTCTTTTCTATACACCCTAGTCTAACTATACCTGCTTCTCTTGATAATTCTTCTCACTGTACTTTACTCCTATACTTTATAGTTTATCTACCATGTTAACCATCTTAGCCCATGTGTCATTTCCTTCTATAATTCTTACATATACCATGATCTTTAGCTGTCATGCTCTCTCCCTTTGTCTTATAACCTATACTTAAACTACTTATCTTTACAGAAAAAAACTACTGTATATTTTATATATATATATATATATATATATATATATATATATATATATATATATATGTATGATTGTCTGTTCCACTAATAAAACTACTGTTTATTGTCATCCATACACGACATAAAAATTGTATTATGTCAAATCTGTGTATATGTATATATATATATATATATATATATATATATATATATATATATATATATATATATATATATATATATATATATATATATATATATATATATATATATATATATATATATGTATATATATATATATATATATATATATACATATATATAAACTATATAGGTATCTGTAAAATGTATTAAATGTCTGTATTTGTTTGGAGATTTTCACTCCAGGCCTCTACTGAAAATGGGTTCCTGAGCCAGACGGACTTTCCCGGCCACCAAATGTCAATCAATCAATCAATCAATCAACCAGTAAATAAATAAATACAACCTGAAAAATACTGTTTCCATGCTAAAAGCAATAAGTACAGCTATAACACAGAGAAAAGCAATGGCAGCTGCCCATACTGCCAAGATACACCCAATCGCTTCTAGAAGGATATTCCTCAATGTGTCTCCAAGTTCCGAAGTCATGTTTCAATGGAACTCTTCAGAACTAACAGCATCTTTGCAGCAAGAATTTAACAGAACAAAATGACAAATTCTGAGGGAAAGGGTACAGGTAAGATGAACTTTTAAATATTAATCTTCTAATAACATATTTAATGGTCAACAGTAATTGGGAGAAAAGATGAACAAATAGGATCATCATCTCTGTGAGAAATATTAAAATTCACCCAGATCTCCAAATACTAACAATAATAGACACAGATGTGACCTTACCATATGCAGGAAAAAATATC
This sequence comes from Protopterus annectens, assembly GCF_019279795.1. NCBI lineage: Eukaryota > Metazoa > Chordata > Ceratodontiformes > Protopteridae > Protopterus > Protopterus annectens. The sequence continues at coordinate 1,428,686,725 of NC_056731.1, read as the reverse complement.
TGGTGATGAAATCCTTATGGACACAGGATTATGGCTAAAAGGCAGAAATCTTAGAAAAGTTTTAAAAAGATGACTGAGTCCTCCTGGATTAGAGTTCCAAGGACAGAGAAAAAAAAACTAATTGAATGTAACATGATCTAAAAAAAAAGATCTTGCTAAGTTTAACAGAGATGTCTAGACCCTGATCAAATCAACCAAAGCCAGATAGGAGATAAAAATAGCTACTCAAGCAAAGGACAACCAAAAAGCTTTCTTTACTTAAGGGACCCTAAAAGCAATGTCCAGCACTGTACAGAACTAATAGTAAATGATATCACATCCTGAAAACCAGGGGGCATAGTCAAATTACTAGCAGATAAATTTAGTTCTAATTTCATCTCCATCTCCCCTCCTACATTCCCAGATCTCCAACCTACATCAACAACCCTGCCTCAAATCTCCAATGAACAAGTCTTCAATGCACAATTTATGGCTAAGATCATTGCTTCTGTAGGGCCAGATAACATACTGTGACACAAACTGTCCAGCTTGAAACAGGACCTGTCAGACCCCCTAAAAAAAGCTATTTAATGTTAGTCTCAAAACAGACTTTGTGCTGGATGAATGGCGAAAAGGAAATGTCATCTCCTTGCACAAAGGTGAGGAGTCAATAGACCTGGGAAATTACAGATCCATAAGTCTGACCAGCCTCATCTGCTAGGCTATGGAAAGGATCGTTATGGAATTAGTTAATAAGGACATAGGTAAACTACAAACTCTTATCCAAGCCAGTTTGGACTTATCAGGATCAGATCTTGTGTACTTCACCTGTGTGCCGTCTTCAAGAAGATTACTGAAGCAATTGATGAGGTCAAATCAATACGTACCACATATCCAGACCTTGTAAAGATGGTCAGCATCATCCCACTCTCAGGTATCATTGACAAACTATCCCAGCTAAACGTTAATATCTATGTAGTACATTATATAGCAACATGACTCACAAACAGAACCCAGAAAATTAGGTTGGCTGCTCTACCTCCTCCAAAAGATGTATCACTAAAGGTGTATCCCAGAGTTCAGTCCTCGGGCCATTCTTCTTTGACATTTACTTCTTGAAGCTCAAAGCCAGTATTAAGGGTTTATGGCTGACCAGGTTTGCAGATGACTCTAAATTTGGTTTCATAATAAATTCCACAGCGGATACCAAGATCCAAGCTCATCCAAGAGGGCTTTTCCCAAACCAATATCTCCTGTCAAAACCTTGTATTAAAACTAAAGAAGCAAGCAAGAAGTCCATTCTAACCTTCACACTGACAACACACCCCTTAAAACTGATCTATTAGTTAGGGACCTAGGATGATATGTAAACAATGAGCTGTCCTTTGATTGCCATGTATCCACTATTGTAAGAATGTCTTGTTTTATTGCACAACTTGTTAATTTAATAAGGGTATAGCATCCAGGATGTGATCATTCCACTCTATGCTTATCAGGCCAATCACTGAGTATAATGTCTCATTTGGTAGGTACCTGTCCAAACATCTAACACAACCTGAATGCCTCAATGCTTTCTTACTAAAGAAATCAAGGATTTAGATCATACAAGTGATGCAGACCATACCGATGCCTTGTCCCTCTTCTCAAAGTCATAGAGGCTACTGAGAAGTGATATCTGCCTATTAGTACATTTGCAAGTCCAGTGGGGGCATAAAGACATGCCCAGCTCAATCTTTTTTGCAACATAAATAGAACATGTTGAAGGAATGCATTTCACAGAGAGCAACACTTCATTTTTATTGCCAGCCTCTTCATATAATGCAAAGTAGTTCCCTTATACTATTCAAATGTATTCTGTCTATCCCTGGTCCAGTTGTTTCTGGATTATTCAGCATACCAATTTTTTTCTTTCTTTTTTTTTTTTTTTTTTTCTTAAATGGCTATTTTATGGAGTAATGCAGTTTTTGAGGTACTTACATTCATAGCCCACCTCAAAAAGGATATGTATAGATGAAAGGTCGGTCTCTGTTTTTTTTTTTAATTCCTGTGTCATACCATTGTACAAAAAGTTGAACTATTCCTGTTTCCAAGTATGTTTGCCTTTACATTAGCTTAAGTTTTTTGAAAAATAAATGAAAATGGAATGTAAAAGTGAACAGTATTAAAACAAATTGCTTGTTATGCATTTATTGTGGTGCAAAATAAGTTCCAGATGACACCCTTCTTCTAGAGCAAAATACAATTTAACATTTGTTGTTACAAATATGCTGTTACAGAAACAAAGGCTTAGGTTATGTTTATAGAAAAATGCATTTCTGTAAATTAAACTCAGTTTGACTTATTTCATATATTGCACTGAACAAAATGATTTCCATTAAGATATAGCAGTAGGAATTTCTTTTGTAAATCCTTAAACTGTAATTTCCTACTCCAGTATTTCAGAGAAATAAAATATACTTTTTCATTTAGCAAATATCATATCAAATGTTATCTATGGGTAGTTATTTCAGTGCACAATGTTGAACTGCACACATCACACTATAAATGAGGTAAGATTACATCTCGCCATGCTAACAATATTTTCATGGATTATTGCATTTCTATTAATCACGCCATGAGAAACAGTGTCATAAGCTCCTTTCAGTATGATGCTGATATATATATGAATACCATTATTTTACCACAGTTACATTGTTATCACATAAGCCTGGAAATAGGACAACTACCTAAATACAGTAATACTACTATAGACATATATAAGAACATTTACCCCAGAGATCCTTCCATTTGATATTTCAGCATCACCTGTCTATAGCCATATATGTGCTTTCTGTACTTATAGGTTGTATAGCCTCTCTCTGTATTTATGTAATAACAAAATATCTAATGCACAGTGTATAGTTCGACCTTGTCCTTAGGATAAAGGGACACAAGACCACACAAAAGCAGCTCATCTGGCAATTAACATCTGTGGCCTATCTTATTTCTGCCATTTTCCCATTGCTTAGACAATACCTGTTGTCTGAACAGTTTATGCCATATGCTTGACAACAGCTTGTCGCACATCATTCACTACAACAGCAAGGTCAGTAACAATGGCCCATATATGCTGACTGTCTAACCTGTGCAGCTGTACTGCTGAACACCTAGCCAGAGCTCAGATACCCAATTACTGATCCATTCCATCACATCTTCCACTCATGCAATCTCCTGCATTGTTGAATGGGTCTCTTATCTCTGGCACCACACTGCTTACTACATTACCTCCTCAACTTCTATTCACAGAGCCCAGGCTCCTCCAGTATGGAGGGCACCACCCATTACTCTGAAAAATAAAATGCTGGGAAGATGTATAAACATCACTTTTGCAAATACAAACAGCTGGTTGACAATATTACCATATATACTGCGGAAATATAAATGTTTTAATGACAATCAGATCACACAATACTTAAATATTTTTATCATAAAAATATAATGCTATGTGCCATTGTCTCTTCATCATGGTTATGTTTTATGACAGTAGAAATTGAAGTATACTGCAATACAGAATGTTCCCTCTTTTGTGTTACTAACCTCATTCCAATGACACCTTTATATCAGGAACCCTTTTCAACTGAACATTATTCAGAAGTGTATCCAGAGAATTTCACTTTGCCTCATCTCCTTTGCATTTAAAAATATGCTCACCTTTCCAAATATTGTCTACAATTTCTGAATAGTAAAATACATAAAACTGGATTCAGATATTTTCTCAAAAATATGTGAAATGTTTGTAGATTAGCAAACCACCCTCTAAGCAAGATAGGTAAATATTTATGTTGTAGGCATTAACTTGGACAGTTTTATATATATATATATATATATATATATATATATATATATATATATATATATATATATATATATATATATATATATACTGATTGATCATCAGAAAAAAATGTACTAAGCAAGATAGAAAATGTATGTCTGAATGACCTGTGATAGCAGTGTGAAAGATATATATATGACAGCTAAGGCATCCGAAAGGTTAACAGACATGAACAAAGACCATATATATGGACTTAAGAGATGGCATTCCATATGGAACATTATGTTAAAGCATGTCAGATCTTGTTCAAGTAGAAGGTGTGTATTAGTTGATATGAAGCATTTATGTCTGCCATAATGTTTAAAGTAGTATACTGCAACCATGTTTATAATAGCTTGGCAAACATTCTGGAATTAGAGTCAGAGAAAGACTGAAAGACATCCTCACATATCTATTTCTCAGAAAAGGTGCACATTACTGTTCACTAAGCCATATGTTTACCCATAATAATAAACTTAGTAGATGAAGCACATCTGGTTTCTGCAAAGTGAATGGGAAATGGAGAATGTACCCCTTTACATAGTTGTAGTCATGACTTTGATTAGTGTACAGTGGTTACATGTTAACAAACTAGTGGGAAATACCAAAAAAGCACATCCATGATATTTGGCACTTCTCAAAAGGTGAGCTAAAGAGATACTCATAAAATATTTGAACTTCTCTTTGTGGAGGAACACTTGGGAAATTTGCATGGCAGTAGACTAAGTGAGAGTTATATGTGTTGCTAGATGTAAAATCTGAACTTCAGGTTGAGAGAGCCAATACAATTAATCCCAGAAGTAGGAGCCTAAATTTACCATGGTATTTTATTATTAAGTGTTTAGACTACAATAGACAGCTCATTCTACATAAGGCCAAGTGGAAATGCAATAATCTAAGGTTAGCTGGCCACCAAGTTCAAATACGTCCTGACTACAGTGCCCCTCTTTGCACACAAAAAAAAGTGAGAAAAGACAGAGGAGCTGCTGAGATTTGGATTTCTTGGTTAATCTCCATTTGCTTGCCACACTTTGTCTAACCAATGAAGTCCACCAAATACAATTTTATTCTGTTCGTAGGACCTACACCTATGCAGATCCTTTGCAGGGTATACCAGCAATTGCTTTGACTAGCAAAAAGTAAGATAGCACCACATCCACTTCACAAAATAAGATTTTTTAAAAAAGGGCATGACTATGCAAAATTGCATCACTGATCAAAGACAGAGCAAACCATCTGCCTCTTTACAAAATCTTTTCAATTCTCACCAGCAGGATAGCAATTGATATGATTCTCTAGCTAATCTCACTTTGGGTATCAGAAGGGCTACTGCTTTGCCTGCACCTAAAATTGGGACTCAGTGCTCCAACCTAAAACAGAAAGCTGTGTTTCGTGTTTAACTTAATGTGTTTTTACCTTTACAGCATAATGAATTACAGTCCTGTATAGAGACCAGACCTCTCAACTCTTTCTTTCAGTATTATGGACAAAGTAAAAGGTATATATATTAGGGAAAAGTTGCCACATTAGAGATACTGTTTAAAATACTGGTATGTTTAACTTAGAATTTTCAAAACAATTTTCAATTTTCGAACAGATGGAGCAACCACTGAGATTAAATTACCAGTGTCTCTCCAAAATTTGGGCAGTGGAGAGATGTGATAGGAACTGGTAATATACTGGGCATGTTAGAGGACAGAGTTGTACATGCTGTGAGTGTTCTATATACAGAGTTTAACTATGCATACATCTATACATATTTATACATACAAGCCATGTGTGATTATATTGCCATGAATTTCAGAGAACAGAATTACTTACATGTGATGTAGCTATTTTATATATGTGTTTTTCTTTCCCTCTCAAGTTACTATGAGCTCTGTCCCAAGTTGCCATATGGGGTACTGTGCACCAGGAAGTAGGATCTCAAGGTAGCTACAAGGTTGGAGTTTACTCTTTCATATAATTTTAGTTCACAGCTTTATACAGCTAAACATTATTATATCTTATCTTTATCTCTTTCAGTCAATATATATCACTCACTTTTCCACTGCATACCTTATAGGTGCTTGACAATGGTGGTGGTCTTATCCTTCTACCATTTACTTATTTATCTCTGCATACTGTTTGGTTCATGTGGAATCATCTGGTTTCAGGCTATTTTCACTGGTTGGGCTGGTTTGGTCATTATCTCTAAAGATTTAACAGCGTAAATTGCTCTGAGGAGTGGACAACAAAAGTGTCACAGGTGTTGTTTTATTTATTTTTTGTGTGTGTGATCAAGAGTAACTGGATTGTTTTACTCAGAAACTCTTAAACTAAGAGTAAAGTTGTGAGTAAATGGAAAAGAATTAGAGTCTTTGCCAGAGCATTATGTTCCAGGAGGGGGGGGGGGTATACCATTCTATTACACCTCTTTGAACAATTCAGAATGCATGCAGGGACAAACTGGTGAGGTGGCTCATTCTCTCACTTTCATCTTCACATGGGGAAGACACTGATTAATTTCTCATTACCTAATTAGGAAGACTCAGAGCCTTTGAGAAACCTTTATAACATGTTAAGTGCATTGCATAATTTGATTATTTGCTTATTATAGGGGAAAAGTTCAATATCATAATGGAGCTTACCATGGAGAGGTTGTCTTCAGGAAGACTTTGTTTATCAAAAGTCTAAAGGGAGACAAATTGATTGGTTGAGGATCTCTGGCTTGTAGATGTTAGTAGAGACTTTTACTCCAAAATTCAGGACTTCAAATATTATGTTAAGATGCTTGTGAGCCAGCTAGAGTTTTAGCTAGTTAGTAGAGTTTTTCTGGGCTTGGTACAAGGCATGGAGCTTATTGTGGGAAATTTAACAGATCGTGCTTCAATCACACTAATCTATCAAATCATGGACCTTGGACCCAGGGCTTTACTTTGGAAATTTAATCCAGTGCTGCTGAAAGAGAGAATAATGTTGCCTTTTTGGCCAGAGAGATTAGTGGGTCCTAGGGACCATACCTAATAAGTTCATAGGTTCATAAGTACTTACTAGGCTAATGATTAATAATGATCTTCTGAAACCTAGCCATGCATTTCTAATGGGTTTCTAGAAGTAGTATTTATAGTATGATTAATCCAGATACAATTGTGTGTGAGTACGAATAACCCAGGGGCAGGCAGACATTTACATGTTATTCCAGCCTATAAGGGAGAAGGGTGCCATTTACTTATCTAAATTACAATTGAACAGAGTAGGAGACATGTTTTGCTTTACATGCAGAGGGAAGACAATTCCAGAGAAATGTTCGCTGTGAGACATATCTATCCTTCCAACATGTTTCAGCAGAAGATACTAAGATCTGCTGAGTGGGTGTTTCTGTCACTATTAGACTTGTGGATGTGTAGCAGATCTGAAATGATGTGGTCGGTAACGGCTCTGTAAGTGAGGCTGAGATCACCTCTCAGAAGTCTGTAAGATATTGAAATGAGAGACAGGGCTATGGGATGATCAGTGTACATTTGTGATTTAGGCCAGTGATTTTTTTAGTGAGAAAGCATTGTGGTTACCCCAGTTGTGTTATGCATGGTGTTTGGACAGGTACATAATGAATGCAGAATTATACTCAATGAGCAGCCCAATGAGTTCAGAATAATACAGCGGAATGATCAGAACCCTAGACCTGGCTGCCATGCCCTTCTTTATAAGTAGTGCAATGAAAAATGACTTCCTTACAACAGTAGAATCATGGTGATGGAATGACAGCTCATTGTTCACATGGGCCCCCCCTCACTACCGGGTCAAATTTAAGGGGTGTGTTGTCAATATGATAGTTGTAGGGAATGTCATGCTTACTGAAGGATATCATTATACATTTTCATCATTTAGTTTTAGGTTGTGGCTTTGACACCAGCTATTAATTAAGGAAAGGCCTTCCTGAAGGATCCTGGTATCTCCTGGAGAATTAAAGATGACACCAAATTTGCAGTCACCTGCATACTCCAAATTTACAGTTATCTGCATACCTGGCTAGCCATAAGCCCTTAACATTAACTTTGTCCTCTAAGAAGTCGATGCCAAAAAGGAGTGGTCAATACCACTAGTGACAGTTCTTTTAGAGGAGACAGATCAATCCAACTGTAATTTTCTGGGTTCTGTTTGTGAGCCAGTTTGGTATACAATGAGTTACATAAGAATTTGCATTTAGCTGGATGAGGTTATCAAGTAAGCCTGGGTGGGGATGGTGTTGAACACCTTTGGGCGGTCTAGATATGTGGTGTGTACAGATTTTCTAACCTTTTCAAAGAAGTCATATGTCTACAGAGAAGATAACCAACATGTAGGTTATGTTTTAAACAATAATATAGGGTCATGTCTTAGAACCTGCATTTGCATAATCAGTCAAATTTTCAACATCATCTGGGGAAGCTTTTAATCAAACAAGATACCTTGGAAAGGTGGTGTAAGGACAATGATTTTTTTTTGTTTGAGATTGCATACACTTCCACCATATAAATGTCACATGGTAAAAAGACAGGGTGTTCTTCTAGGCAAAGGGTATTATATCCAAAAAACTTTTTATCTAGTAGATTTAAGAAATGGGCTAAAGAAATCTATGTCTGCCCTTCAGGATATATGGAGAAATGTATCTCTGTAATCCTTATTACCTGCCAATTATTGACATAAGAATACAAATGAATAGTTGGCCGCAATACATCTGATACCACTAATTGCAATGGTTTGCAAGGTGATTGGCCTATTCAACCCTGTTGTTCTGCTCCTTGAAAGGGCAGTTACCATCCATAAAATTTATTGGGCTATATATAACTTCTCATAATTTAAAGCAGCAGGACTAGATGGGTTAATAGTGGACCTTTTAAGACTTCTAAGAAACAACTAATTTTGCCTCTAATAGGACTGCATCAGCAATGCATAAGGAAACAAGAATTCCTCAAGGGCATAAAAAGAGCCAAGGCCTTAATGTTGACCAAAGCTAACAAAGACCATTTAGGGCTTCAGAACTACAGACATATTTTGTTACCCCAAATGGATCTGAATATTTTGGCCAAGATCCTTGTCCTCAGATTGGAGAAAGTCATGCATTTGATAATGGAGGATAATCATTCAGGAATTATCAAGGATAGGATGGGTGGAGAAAGTACTGTTTGTATCTGGCTGTACAGTCAAAGGCTCTCTCAGAAAAGGGCATTCTAAATGAAACATTGCTTATCAATTTTCATAAAGCATTTGATTTAATGTGCTGGCTTTTATTGGAGGTTCTGAAACACATTCACTATTGGTCAGTATCAGAAAAGGTTCCTTTGTCCTTTGTTCTTTTTAAAAACAACATCTGGATATGTTATTTGCCAATAATACAATATGATGACACAACTGGATCTCAGCAGGGATTTACTATAGTAAAGAAATATGAGATATTAAAACAAACTTATTTTATCCCCTTGCCAGACATAAACAACTATTTCATAGCTGGTAGCCCTATGGTGACAATTCTTGCTGTAGCAAACATGCAAAAATCCTACCTGGATATCAGACTAGTGATGGGTGGCAAGATTCATCTATTATTGGATGAGATGTTAAAGTCACATCAGAATGTGTTCTATCAGTTCAAATTATTTGCATTACACAGTGTTGTGTTAGGCAACCTACATACTCAGAAGAGATAGTATCAAAAATAGAATGCTATGCTAGGATTAAATATACAATTAGAGGAATGCACTAAATGTAATAGACAATAGATGGTCACCATTGTCATTCTTCTCCTTTGTTAAGATGTTGCATACCTGGAACTGTACCATGGATCCATTTCTCTAGAGGGGTGTAACACAAAATTAAATGTTGTTATTGCATACAGGGGAAGCCATCTACTTTTATTTAATCAGACTATGACCAAGGCTTAAGGAAATGTGGAATGCTGCCATCAATTATATAAAGTAGGCTCTCAGGCTTACACAATTGGTCAGGACAGTTAGATTTTAGTTGTCTCCAACTGAATCTAGGGACCACCGAACTCATATTTATTAGAACTCTTATAAGTTTTCAGAGATATGGATTCAACAAATGTATCTTAATTTTAAGCTCAAAATCCTGTAATGTACTGAGTTTGACATGACATTATGATGCAAGTACTGGATAATTTTCTTTTTCAGAGTGATACCTACTGTGTACATTAATTGTTATTAGTTATCTCTGGAATGCTTTTTGTAATATCAGTAGAACAAAAATGCACTGCTTGAATTAAGTGTCTTAGAGGTACAAATATAAATCCAAGAAATGGATAAAGAAACCTCAAATGACAATAGACATGACCAAAAACTATGGTCTCCAAAATACAAAATATTTTTTAGGCTAGAACAAAACATGTAAGCGCTTTCACATTCACATTAATGCTTCATCAGACATTAAAAACAATTACATTAAAACCAAATTTTAAAAAAGATTCCTAACAAATCATCACTAATTATATAAAATACAGGATGTTGTCAGCAATGCTGTAGCAATGATCACAAAAACAAAACATAAAGTAATTAGTATATATATCAACAAACATAAAAATAAAATAAAATTCTCACTGCAAAAGAAATAATACAGAGTTTATTCATAATCTAAAAAACGTAAATAACACATAAAAAGTCTGAGTTGAAAAATTGTATTTTCCATAGCTGATCGCTTGAACAAAATCAAATGCTTAGAAACTTCAACGATGAAACCTCTTACTGAATGATTATGTAATCATCCTTACATGCCTACTGTGAGTAAACAATCTACTGACGGTGTAAAATTTTGCTTGTTTATGTTTGTTGTGCCTCAGTTTCCTACAAGAGTATATTACATTATCCCAAGCATGTCACTTTATTAAGCTTCTATTCCCTGAACAAGAACCTTTCACTAGTCAAAGAAATTAAAAAACATCTTCGATTACTCAGATCTAAATATTGCTTTCGCTTAAAGAGATTATCATTAATGAAGATAACTGCTCTAACCTATGAGTAGTTTAATTGTGCAAGATATTTATTCTGCATAGCATTCCTCAAAACAGTTGAATATTTTGCTTGTCCCCTTTTGTGATAGAAGTTGAAAGTCTCTAATGCATTCATCCAGTCAAGGATTGCCAATGTAATCATATGACCCCATTAACAGATTGACTGTGCAAAATGACGAGTGGCTAGTCAGTGCCATGAAGAAACAGCAACTACTTACAGTTTTTATTTTCTGTTTCTTCATGGCAATAACTAGCCACTCATTCTTTTGCTCAGTCAATCTGTTATTGGGGTCATATGATCACATTGGCAACTATTTTAAGGAAAGGTTTTTGTTCAGGGTATTACGAACATATCCCTATATTGTTTACAGATGAGATAAGGCATTTCTAAAGTATCCTGAAACTAATAAAGACTTAGGGGGGGATTTAATAAAGACTATACAATCTTATTTACCATGTAGGCATTGTGCCACGGTGCTTACATGAAAGTAAGCATATTTGTGATCTAGTAAACCCTGCTGGGAAGCGCACATGCACGCGCCAACACGAGAAGTTACGTGGCTTGCAAATCACCTCATAAGTAGGTGAATCTCATGCAAATGAGGCAGGTAGAGTGATTCAGCAGGCAAACAGGCAGTCCTGCAGACTCCATGTCAGTGTTCGTAGTGTACATGGAAACATTTCATGTACAGGACTATAGACTGACAAAAGGGGCTGTAACAATGTTATTAGATGGACGGAAATTGCATAGCACATACAGATATGAGTGAAACTATCCTGTGTGTCTCAAAAGTTATAGTACATATATTAAACTAATTTTTTTTTAATAATCTGAGCATGTTTGTGAGGAGGGCTGCAGTGAGCAAACATGCCTTATATAAAAAAAAAAACATGGAAAAATAAAAATTAATATCATGAGACAGAAAGGTATTAAAGGACCCTGCATGGAGTATCTACAATAGTGCATCGGTGCTGTTTCTAACCTGGTAGGGTTTGGAAGTGTGTAGTATCCATGTTGTGAGCACGGATCCATATGCAAATGAGGTGGAGTTACTGAATAACATAATGGGGTAATTGTGTCTGCAGATCCCCTCCGTGTAGGCAGAGAAGCATGTTGGTGTCCACAGAGGAGATAGCTGACATCAGGAGAGTTTGCTTGGGTGGCTCACTGCCATGCTAAGTATGCATGTCTGGAGGAGGGTGTGCACTGACTTCTAAGCTTTGTTTCCCTATAGGGCATATATTTTGTCTGTTTGCACAGAGTGCCACCTTGCTGAGTATGGAAGTCTGAGGGGTGTGTCCACTGACTGCTAAGCATTGTTGACCTACAGAGGGCATGTTTGCATGACATGCCATAGTGCTCAGAGTATCTAAAAGGCCAATGATGTATTAATTAGTGTTAATCCTTGTTTAACTTGAACTAGGGACATTAAATGATGTTATTTTATATTATGCAGGTGCAGTGCAGCATGGGTAGCTAATCCCACAGACAGCACCTACAGTAGAGCACTATAAAATATGCATACACCCTGCAATTTGATTTCCCCCCCATACTCTGCACCATTGGAATACAGATTTGGGAATTTTAACTGAAAGAATGCTAGGGGCTGCTGCAGGTCTGCTGAAGTCAATGTTGCTGCTTCTGACAATAGGCCTAGGCAGAGAAGGACAAGAGTGTTCAGGCCCAGGTTAACCTTCCAGGAGCTACATGAGTGGGAGATTGTAGAGCACTACAGGGTGGCCAGGGACATACTACAAGAACTCACTGAGCTCTGCCACCCTCAACTCAGACCCACAGCCAACAGAGGGGAACTTATCCCAGTGGAAACAAAGGTTTGTGTAGACCTTAGGATAATAGCCACAGGTATTTTCTAAAGACCAACTGGGAACATGATGGCAGTATCACAGGCATTAGCATCTAGGGTACTCTATCAGTTCCTGGATGCCATGCTACCACATGCCAGTGAGCACATTTATTTTTCCCTCACCCCTGAGGCAAGAGCAAGGTATATACAGCACTTCTTCCATGTAGCACACTACACTGAGGTACTAGGTGCCATACATTGCACCCATGTACAAATCAAGGCACCACCCAGTGAGGAGGGTAGAATCTATGTCAACCACAAGGGGTACCACTCCATACACTGACAGGTCATGTGTAATACCCAGGGAATTATCATGAATGTGTGTGCTGGCAGCCCTGGCAGCTGTCATGCCTCCCATATTTGGCATGCAGCACAGCTGTACCAGATATTTGCTGGGGGGACAGTCCACGGCCATTTACTGGGGGATGCTGGCTATGCACTGGAACTGTGGATGATGATACCCATCAGAAATGCACACACACCCATGGAAGAATGCCATAATGAGGCACACGGACAAATTAAGAACATCATAGAGCATGTGTTTGGGTTGTTGAGGTCACGGTTCCAGTGCCTTGATATATCTGGTGGAGCCCTGCAGTACTCTCCAGCCACATGTGCTCATATGTTCACAGTATGTGCCATGCTACACAGTATGATCCTGTGGAAGCAGCTGTAGCAGGATCAGCACAGCCCCCCACATGTGCCTTAACCTGTAGCACATGCAGTAAGAACTGTGATCTATAGTGTATAAGCCCGATAGGTAGGTGTTCTAACCCACTTGATGCATGTCTGTGCATGTATGTATATACTCCTGCAAAGACCAGACATGCCCTCATAGGCTATCCATGTGCAATGGTTATGCACTTTTTTAGGCCTGTAACTTGCTTCTGGCTTCCAAACTGCCCTCTTCTACAAGGCTTGATGATGTCAGCCACCTTAAGACTACCAGCTGACAGTGTAGTATCAGATGTAAGCCATGGTGCATGCAATATGTACTGTGCTTTATAGTATATAAGCCTAGATAGAAAGGGTTTCTAATCTCACTCCAGCCCACATGGTGCATGTGTATATCCACATGGCATACGTATAATGACATAGGTAGGTTTTGCATTATTTTACTTGTAGAAGGTGATGTGACCCCCCCAAATGACTGACCACAACAAGGCTTACTGATATCAACAAGCATTATATGTTCTAAACTGATAGTACTAGCAGACATGAGGTATGTTGTGTGCATCAGGTACTGTGATCTGTGTTGTGTACCAGTACATAGGTAAGTGTTCTGATCTATATACAGCCAACTTACACTACGTGTGTGCCTTGGCATATCATGTATGGAGTGATTGGTAGTGGTGCTAGCCTGAATGTGGCCATGTTTGTGTGTGAGGTTGTTACAGCATTATACAGCATGTTATGGAGCCATAGGACATGTGAATGTAACTAGCATAATGGCCATTCAGCCCTCACTATCAGACAGAGACATCTGTATACCCCTCTGTACAGGATCAGCAGATATTGCCCCAGTCCAAGAGAGACTCAGGCAGATGAAGTATGTTCAGATGATGGTCACCCAGCCAAACAGATGGCATGTGCTGAGGTGCATGTACCTATCTACCATTAGGCAGGGTCTGTTTCAAGGGTGTGTTTATGTCTGCTAGACAAATGTCTCCTATAAGCATGTAGTACTAATGCCACATAGTAGGTTAATGTCCTTATAGTGAGTCATCCATCTACTAAGCTCCCAACAGATATGCAGCATATGCACTCCAGCAGGGTCACACCTTGCCCTGTATTGAAGGCGCAGATCACCAGTGAGTAGTCTATATGCCACAGGTGGCAAATACATCCATTGCAGACAATCAGCAGTGAGCACATACTGAAGATGTGAAGTGGCCTTGTGAGGGGCCATATTATTGTGTGCAAGTGCCAGTACAGCTTGGTAGGGTACATCAACAAATGTCTGTCGTACTCAGATATTGGCATGCTGAGGAAAGAATATGTGGAAGTTAGGAATGAGTCTCCTACTGGTGACTGTGGCCTCAGCTATGCCATATGATTCCTGCCATACCACTGTAGAGACATGGTAATCTGAGGCACATTAGGTATAAACCTGTGTGGCCAGGTCTGTGTGCCTACTTTTCAACCCTGTGTATGTACATCACATGTTGGGACTGATGTGCTACTAACCGTGGACATAGGTCTACCTGATGAAAATGATATGACATATATATTAGCTCGATTATGGCCATTAGAATGTCACCAGGCATGTGTTTGCAATGCCCTCTTGCAGAATACTGACATAACACAGAGACTCTGTGAGTGCTCACAATTAGCAGGCAGCAGCCAATATTCATAGCTGCAGTAATTCAGTACTTGTATGTACTGTGATGACATGCAGTCCTAGCAGCAGAGGATTCAGGACTACTCCCTGTTGAGTACTGCTGCTTACAGATCAGCTACTGGGAGTTGGATGTCCCTATGTTGCGCATGTCTGCCATGAATGGACCAAGTAGTGACCCCTACAATGACAGTATCATGGATGCCTAAGTGGGTGCTTTGTACATGTGTTCTAAATGGGTGGTATAGTCAGATGGCTTGGCTTTGTCTGTGGGTTGTACTGCCTGATGTACTCTCACCCATGTCCCTGCTGACTGCCTAAGAAATGTCCTCCATGTGTAACAGTCATGCACCCCCTGTCACACATCCAAAGTGTATACATTTAACCATGTTTACACCGCATATATGTGTTCTAATCACCTCCATGATGACTGCGCCTACAGGCATGCAGATATGGATATTTACACAAAGAGTTATATAATTATGTTGGTCAGTAGCTGCACCTCCTCTGCACTGTTCTACCCTTGCACAGAGTTGGTGCATCCACCTCTGTGGAGTATGGCACCCATTCTTCCCTTGCACAGAAGTGGATGCACCACCTCTGTGCAAGGGTATAAAGGATGCCATAGTCCACTCAGCTGGTGTACAGATAGTGGTGTCAGTATGAATGCAAGGGCTTCCAATGGTGTTAGAAACCCTTTCAGATCACAGGTGGGATTCAGCATGGAATGTTAGTATCTGCAATAGATGCTGAGTGCCTTCCATTGTGAGGCCAGTTACGAACTGCTTTGTCAATATGGCGGTTATGGGACAGGTTGTAGGAATGTCATGTGGTAGGGACAAGGGTGTGTGTGTGTGCATGATGCAGACAGTGTGAGAGTACGGGTTAGTTATGAGTACAGACCCATCATATGTGGCATCATGATGTCCGTGGTCAGCCTGACAAGGTTTATGTGTATATTAGGGCAGTAGGCCATGCTGGAAACTGTGTACATCATGTTCACTAGCAGACATGTGTCTGAGAGTCATATCCTGAGAACAAAGCATTGGGAGGCCTACACTGCACTGTCATGACTAACCAGTGGGATTCACCATCCAGCATTAATGGCATGCTTCTTTTAGATATTCCATCCCTGTAGTAAATGTAGTGACCTCTGAGTGGTACATTAGCAGGTGGTTGCATATTGGGAGCCATCAATGACTCCCACACAGATCCAGCAGTTATCCAGGATGGCCTATGACACAGACAGTTGTTGTCTGA
Organism: Protopterus annectens; assembly: GCF_019279795.1. Lineage (NCBI taxonomy): Eukaryota > Metazoa > Chordata > Ceratodontiformes > Protopteridae > Protopterus > Protopterus annectens. The sequence goes on along the minus strand of NC_056731.1, from coordinate 1,428,670,448 downwards.
GCCACTGACACAGATGACTTGCCAACCACTGTACGTTACTACCCTGTGGGATATCATCTTTTCCTGCACAATATTGTAGTGTCAGCACACCGCACAATCTTGAGCCATTACACATGAAGGTATAGAAACACTGTACTATACCCTTTGACTGTCACTGTTCATTAGGGTATGGGGATGCATTCACTGTTGTGCCACCTATACTGACATGTTTTAGATGTAAATGTCAAACTGTCATTGCTATACTGGATGTGGCAGCCAGCACACCTATCATTGTGTGCAATGGCACTCTTGCCATGTCACCACATAGGCATATCATACAAATGTAGCATCCACACAGGTGCCGTGGTACACCAATACACCGTGTAGATAACATGTCCTATGCAGTCCATGTCATGACCATACAAATATAGTCCATCTCCAAAATGCTTTGAAGGGGATGTGTATGTCCCCATACATGGAAGTGTCAGATCCCACTGTGTACCTCCCATGTTGCCATGACAGGAGTAACACGTGTCATGTGTTCTACAGACCTACAGCATAAAGTGGTATAAATAGTACATACTGGGGAGACTGCTCAGTAGCACAAACAGTACACTCTATATGAAACAGGTCTCCCATGCATGTAAAGCACACATCTACTGTGACACACATCATGTGCAGGTTACACAATGGGATGCAGAATATTACAATCATAACTGATGTTGGCCATCTGTCTGAACAGGACACAGGATATTTGTAGATGGGTACACTCCATCACCACAGCTTGCAGATGTGCAAGTTCTGAAAACACAGGTGATACATATCAAGGGTAACAGAAATTATCAGAAATTATGAATGCATGAGTACCTTGACTGCCTCCATTGTCTTATGGAGCTATGCACGTATACTGCTGTACCTTGCTGAAGTTATATTTTTGCTGTGCTACCATGCCATTCTGTGATGCTGTACTGCCTCCGTGTGTCCTTAGGTTATCCCCTTAGACTCATGGAACAGAAACATACACAGGCCCATGACATACCTGTCATTGTGTAAAAATACTGCCAGTGCAACAACATACAACATAAGGTACAGAAAAGTATGTTGCATACTCATGACACATGCCAGCATACAGTATATGTTGGTGACCACTACAAGTAGCATGAAAAAACAATACTGCATTACCCAAGTACATATCAATTAATATAGTCACCCTGTTCATCAGACACATAGCTTCATTTCCCTGCATCAATGGGAAGGATGACAGGGATGTGGCACAAGTATCATCACTTGCACAGGGTTTTGTGTGGTGGCCTTGGAGGTATAGCCTGGCCCAAATGTTTGACAGCATGTGTGTGCATCAGGAAGAGGAGTGGGTTACATGGACCATGAAGAGGTGTCGTGTGTGTCTGTGGGTGATCTGCCTTTGACAGTGGTGCGTGAGTGTGTGCATGTACACAGTCAAGTCCATGCTAGCCCTACACATGTGTATGTTGTACAGATTTGGATTATACATGGTTGAGCTGACAGTTCACCATCTCCAGCCTTGAACATGCAAGCTGGCTCTGCCAGGAGTTGCACTGGCACCATCATGCCCAAGGTCAGATGCAGTGCTAGTATCTGATGGTGACTGTTGTCTTCTGGGACCATGTCCCTCATGGTATTGTCCAGGACCACAGACCCATAGCCTGCCATGTCATGATGTGGACAGCACACTCCCCTCTGTAGTGTTGAATGCACTGTCAGTATGCAACTGTGCATGGCCATGTGGACTCTCAGCAGATGGGGTTGCTGACCTATGTCCATGGGTCTGATGCCCTACTCCAACCATACGTTCCAGCACAGACAATGTGTGGTCCAAGACAGACATTGTCTTAGCCCACTATCTGTCCACTCCATCAGTGAACTGATCCAGGGTGTCCCCATTGCGGTAGAGGCAGTCACGGATTTCAGACTGTGCTGCACCCATAACATGCCTGTGCCTCCATGACAGCCCAAAACATGAGCCGATTGACCCAGGATGTGACACCTGCAGCAGGTGGTAGATGAACAGCCATCCTGCTATGGGCACCCTTGACAATCTGCCTCTGTGTGACCTCACCAGCTCTCTGGCTATGGCCAGTGTCTACACTCACTGAAGCCATAGTTGCCACACTGTCTTGTTCAATATCTACACCATCTGACTGTCCAATATCTGTGGCCTCTGGGGACTGGGTATGTGTGAGCATACTGAGTGTGAGCAATGACAATGTGGGTAGAAGAGAAATGTCAACCTCTGTGACAGATTAAGCCCCAGACAACCCCACCTGTGACTCACTGTGGCCACCATCATTATCAGAGTCTGAAGAGACACTGACATCAGGTTGCATGGAGGAGAAACCCCAATTCCCCCACTCATCTGTGTAAACCAAGACAAAAGCAGTACATTACTACCTGCACTCCACCTCCACAACTGCATTACCAGTCTCAGCTTCATATCTCCACTTTCATCTCCACTTTCATGCCAACAGACTTCCTAACAACAAAATGCACATTTGAATGAAAGCCTTTGTAAAAAGCACATCAGGTAAATCAAGTGAAACTTGATCAGTATAATTTACCTTTTAGTTATGCAATATGACACTATACTTGATAAAACAACACATAAAACCCAGTATACCTATCTTAACAAATATATGCAGATACAAGTTTCAGTGCTTAAAGTATGTACCATCAACCTTTCAGTTTTCAAAAGGCATATTGGATTAATTGCCTTATGTAAACCAGGAGGCTTATTTGCTCCTAACTATAACTGCAAAAATGTTTCTGTTCATTCAGCTACACTACTGTGATTACCCACTCTAGGAACCTAGGTGAATGTTCCAGACTGGAACATACAAACCTTCTACACAAAATTAAGTGTACATAGGGCATTTTTCTGGCCCTTAATTTTAATACATATGTTCATAACAAAACAGTATCAAGTTCACCAGGAGCAGGACCATGGCCTTGGACAACACCTGACAGACCAATAAAAAGGTGAGGGTGAGGAAATTTCAGTACCACCACATGTTGCAGTACAACAAGGTAATAACTGCATATATCTTGCGTGTACAGTAACTGCTGTGTTACTAGATGTATTGGTGACATTCTGAGTATGAGTGTACAGCTGAGAGTATCCTCCCTAAAGGATGTAGATTTGACACACACCTAAAAGTATATACAGCCTGACAGAATGACTGCTATAGTATTGCATTGGTGATCACAGTAAGATTACCTTCATGGTCCTCAGCTCTAGACATTGTGGCACCCACCTCCATGATGTATGGTGTGATGGATGCTTGTGAGCTGTCTTGTGTCCCTAGGTTTGCCAGGAATTCTTCAGTGGCTGTGAGTGGTTGTTCCCCTGCAGGCCTTCCACCAGGATTTGGCACAATCCCTGGCTACATCAGGTCCCTTTGTTGTGCAGCATTCACTATGATTGCAGCCCAATGTCAAACTTGATCATATGTCCTGTCCTGGTGGCCACTGACATTCACATCCCGGACAAAGTCTGCACACAATGCAGCCCGCTGTTCCCTGTTATGCCTCCTCATGAATAGGAGGATGTGGTGATACTGCTGTAGTCTTCACATATCAGTTCATTTTCCAAATCTGATAAGGGGCATGGTGTTACTCCTGAAAGACAACAAAAGGGAAACATGTTACAGATTCAGATACATGGATGTCCTATACGTACAGATACAGCAAGAACAAAATGGCCGGCACTATCCACTGCTTACTCACACATGTCATACCCACAGTGTGACAACATATTATGTGTGTGGATACAACCAAGATGGTATCATTACTGAGGTATTTCCCTGTCTGCCATGAGTGATTCTGCTGTATGATCATGCACCCTAAACTCAGGTCTACCGTGGTGTGTCCCCTAAGGCCAACCCCCCAATAATATCTCATAACACCAGTGCCAGACAAATAGCAGTGTGCTATTACATCCACTATATAGGGACAGTCCAACAACACCAGTCTGCCACAATGACAAAAAAACTATGTAACCCTGATGTATTGTATGTACCCCATGGGTGTAAGACAGCAGGGTATCAATAACATGTCATTACCACAGGTCTAAGACAGGCTTATTGCTGTAATCCCTATTGGCCATACCTCTTTCCTCCCATCTGCATCTTGTTATACACAAAAACAGTAACTTACATGCTAGAGTGCAGTACTCCTCTGTTGACATGTGTGTCTGGTAATGTTTCACAAAGGCATGCTCTGTGAGAGAAGGTCTTATACAGAATGTTTCCCCATAGCCAGCTGCTTGCATTTTTAGCATGCTTCTCATTAGCAGGTAATTGCCTGTAAACCAGTCTGTGACTCTGATATGCTAATTGCAGCCTAAACAGCTGAATTTCACTATCATTGGCCAATGACATACAACCACTGTGCAATACATAAGGCCTTCATATAGACCAGGGCCCCTTTCTTAGCTGTTGAGATGGACATTATTGGGGTGAGGAGACTACATCGTCACAGAGGGTGGGTCTGTAACAGAAACCTTTACATAGAGCTGTGTGCACCACAGGCTGGAGCTGCTGCTGCAGGTAATAGACATAGGCAGAGGGTGTGAACACTTTGGAGGACAACAAGCTGGAGATGTACCTGTGTCAGCTGTGTCAGCCTTGTTGTAGAGGTAGAGCCAGAATGAGAGTACCCTTTACCCTCCAATTAATGCATGTATTTATGGTATGTATGTTAGGCAACTGTATCATTAACAGAGTATTAGGCAACATATAGTTATGCTATACAGATATGTGAAGTGTGTCCCTACCTGCAGGTCTGTGACTTCCAGCACTGAAAAGCAGTTATTTTATTTGCAATGCTTTGTGTGGATAAAGAGTGCATGAGTAATTGCTGTCTTCACAATAACATAATTGAAATGCAACACAACACTGGATTTGAACACAGGACTGTGTGTCGCAAAATATACTGTATGCAAGGCATTTAACAGACTGAGATACTGAATCAGTGCTACAGCAAGTGTATTTGCAAGATATATGTGCACACATACAGGCTGTAACAAACATTTTCTACATCCATCAGTATGTGTTTGGCTTTATATGGATACATTTCTGCACCAGGCCCCAGTTGTACATGTACTTTGCCAATGATGCCTTAGCAGACATCTTTCTACATGTTGCTGATAAAAGGGCACATTTACACCCTGTCACATGTCTCATGTAAATCCATAATTATGTTTTTGTCTGTCTAGTGGTGTACTATTTAGTTCAAGGTACACCCTCATTTTTTCCATTACTTTTTATTCCAGTCTGCACTGTGCGCCACGGCTCACAGCTTCACTGAAACATGCCTAATGACTATAACTAGCAATTACTTATGTTTCATTTAAGCCTCCTGTTTTAATAAAGAGTTGTGTGGTGTGGCAGGTTAATGCAGTGTGCTATAGGTGTGATGGGCTTGGGTTTGCTACATGGCAGAGGTGCTTATTTTGTCTTAAATGTGATAAACACATACAGTCATTATAGTTCTATTTAGATGTGCTAAGTGAAGCTGCACAATGCAGCATACCATGCAGTGCTGTGCTTAAAAAGTATAAAGAAAAGAAAAAAGGGGAGATAAGGTAAATGGTGAAAAGGGGGCAAGCAGGCAGAAAAATAGTGAAAGGCAGGTAGGGATGTGCAGGAAGGGTGTAGAAAAGAACCATAGCTATCCATTTCTTGTACAGCAACAATTGTGAACTTTGACAGAATTTGTACATGACTTAGAACTCTCCACACCAGAGAGCAAGGTGAAGACAACATAACTGTGTTGTCAAGTCAATTAGACCAAACTACATGTGTCTGGTGGACATGTGTGCAAAATGGAGAGCTATGTATGAGACAATTTTTTTTGGGGGGGGCAGCTGCCCATGTTTTTTTTTAAAGGTGAGAGTGGAATTTTGAGGAATGGGCATAGGTACATGTGGGGAAGGTAAATTGGGTAGGTGAGGCTGCATTTGCAAACAGACAAGACACGACAGCAGACAGAGGTGGTGTGTGACACATGAGGGGGATGAACACCTTGGATACGGAGGGTGTTGTGGACTCTGAGACCCATGTGCCTCCAGACAGCAGCAACATGACTCAAGTACCCACCCATGAGACTGTCAACACTGGCCCATCACTGCTCTGAGGGTGGCTGTGCTGGAGGCTGTGCAGCAGGGCAAGGCTGCCCCACCAGGTCAGCCAGGATGCCCTCAATCTTGTGCAGGTGGTGGTCATAGCCATTTGTGGACAATCCTGTGCACCAAGACTCACAGCCCCACCTGGGTGACAACAACCCCTTCACCACTGCTCCCAGAGAGGGGCCTTTCCCCTTTCCATGGGGCGGTACTACCTGACACCTCAGGTAGTGCAGAGGCAGCAGAAAGGGCACAACCAGTCTGGGTCCCAGATGTGCTGGGACCTGGTGCCATGGCTGGTTGAGGCAATGCAGGGGATTCAGCCAGGAATGGCCTACCTTGACATGCTGTGGTAAATTAGGTATAACAATAAGTTACAGTTATTAATAACCAAACCATTGTTAGTATTAACAGAATGGAACATCATATTTATTAATCCAAATACATATTAATGTATATTATGTACAACACAACATTAAGTCACATAACAGTCAGTATGGTAACAGCATGCCAGTATGAAGTAAACCATAAGGCCTACAAAACAGTTTAACAAAATATGTTAATATTGAATCATAATAAAACATAACAATAATCAACCATATTTTCCAAATATTGTTAGTTTAACAAATTATGTTCTTCTCTTTCAGCTGTTCCCTTTAGTGATCACCACAGCAGATCATCTGTTTCTATTTCTTTCTGTCCTCTGCATCTTGCTCTGTCACACCAACCACCTGCATGTCTTCCCTCACCACATCCATAAACCTTATCTTATGCCTTCCTCTTTTCCTCTTACCTGGTAGCTCCATCCTTAACATCCTTTTCCAAATATACCCAGCATTTCTCCTCAGCACATGTCCAAACCAATGCAAGCTCGCCTCTGTGGCTTTCTCTCCAAACCGTCCAACCTGAGCTCATCTGGCATCCTCTGACTTTCCAAGATTTTATTAAACAAGCTGGTTAAAAACTCCACTGCCATTTCTCCTAAGCACCTCCATGCTTCCACTGGTACATCAGCTGTCCTTACTTCCTCCTTGCTAATCTGTTTCACTTCCTGATTCACTATCCCCACATCATCCAACCTTCTCTAGCTCTCATTCTCTTCATTCATCAACCCTTCAAAGTACTCTTTCCATCTGCTCAACACACTCTCCCCACTTGTGACTATGTTTCCCTCGCTATCCTTTATCACCTTTACCTGCTGCACATTTTTCCCAGCTTGGTCCCTCTGTCTAGCCAATTGGTACAGGTCCTTTTCTCCCTCTTTAGTGTCCAACCTTTCATATATGTCTCTATATGCCTTAGCCTTAGCCTTCACCACCTCTCTCTTTGCCATGCGCCTCATCTCCTTATATGCCTGTCTACTTGCTTCATCTCTCTGACAATCCCACTTCTTCTTTGCCAGCTTCTTCCATGTATACTCTCCTGTACTGCCTCATTCCAGCACCAGGTCTCCTTGTCCTCCTTCCTCTGTCCAGATGTCAGACCAAGCACCTTTCTAGCTGTCTTCCTTACCAGCTCTGCTGTAGTTACCCAGCTATTCATTAACTCTTCACTGTCCCCCAGTACCTGTCTTAATTCTTCCCTGAAATCCAGCTCACAATCACCCTTTTTCAAATTCCACCATTTGATTCTTGGTACTGCTCTCACACTCCTCCTCCTCTACATGATCACCAACGTCATCCTACAGACCACCATTCTATGCTGCCTAACTACACTTTTCCCTGTCACCACTTTACAGTCTCCAATCTCCTTCACACTGTCCCTCCTGCATAGGATATAATCCACTTGTGTGCATCTTTCACCACTCTTGTACATCATCCTATGCTCCTCCCTCTTCTTAAAATATGTATTCACCACAGCCATGTCCATCCTTTTTGCAAAATCCACTACCATCTGACCTTCTGCATTCCTCTCCGTAACACCATACCTACCCATCACTTTCTCATCCCCTCTATTCCCTTCACCAACATGCCCATTGAAATCCGCTCCAATTACCAATCTCTCACTCTTGGGTACACTCACCACCACTTCATCCAACTCACTCCAAATTTTTTCTTTCTCATTCATCTCACACCCAACTTGTGGAGTGTATGCACTAACAACATTTATCATTACACCATCAATTTCCAGCTTCATAAACATCACTTTATCCAACACTCGTTTTGCCTACAAAACACTCTTGGCATACTGTTCCTTCAGGATAACCCCTACCCCATTTCTCCTCCTATCCACACCATGATGGAACAATTTGAACCCACCTCCTATACACCTGTCCTTACTCCCCTTCCATCTGGACTGTTGCATGCACAATATATCAACCTTCCTTCTCTCCATCATATCATCTAGCTCTCTCCCGATACAAGTCATACTGCCAACATTCAAAGTTCCTACCCTCCCTACTACACTCCAAATGTTCCTCCTCTCTTCCTGCCTTCGGGCAGGCCTTCCCCCTCTTCTTCTCCTTCGGCCAACAGTAGCCCAATTTCTGCAAGCACCCTGTTGGCTAACAGTACTGGTGGTGGTCATTGTTAACCCGGGCCTCGACTGATCCGGTATGGAAAGCTGTATTGTTGTCTGCATATGTCATTTGGCAGAGGTTTTACACAAGATGCCCTTCCTGACATAACCCTCCCCATTTATCCAGGCTTGGGACTGGCACGAAGAAATGCACTGGCATGTACATCCCCAATGGCTGGGTTAGTTTAACAAATTATGTTAATATTAAATCATAATAATACATAATAATAATGAATAAAGATAAGGGGTGGGGAGAAGGAGAGAAAAAAAACATTCCATTAGTGACATTGCAGATGATATTCCTGAAAACACTGATAATACATACTTTTACAGGTGTGTATTGTCAGTTGTGATTACAATGACTGCAATTCTCCTATAGCTGTTGAACCTGTACATACCTTTCAAGCTGATAGCATGGGACAGTAAGGAACAAGCACTAACATATGCAGTTACACAGCTACACAGAACAATTTTGCATAATGTGGATTTATATAACTACCAAGGTGTTCTGTAAATGGATTTGGTAATACATTGCATTCCAGGCAATAACTTATCTGTTAATAATGTCACAGATGGATTAAGCAGTTTTAATTACATTGCAAGAAATCATGACACTTGAGAGGCATGTTTGTGTACAGTAAGTAAACTAGACAGCTGCCATGTCTTAGCTGACAGGCATGAAAGTAGAACTCAGTAGCTGTGACTGCAGGGGAAATTTGCAAATAATGTAATAACTGACAGCAGCAACTTAATACAGACATGCAAGGGATACAGTCATATTGGGATTTCACAGATTTATTTATGAATCAAAAATGTTGCTGAATGCATTATTGGTATTGATTTTAACATTCTGTGAAATCTAAACACAATATCTGCACGCAATAGGGGCTACCTCATCCATATAGTTTTTGTGTTCCTGGGGAGAGAAAATATGTGAGCATTACATGACTGATACTGAAAATGTAGTGCTACATACCACTGGATTCGAATCCAGAACTGTATGTGGTAAAATGTACTATATACAAGGGCTTTAACAGACTGAGCCACTGCTGAGTACTGAGCAACTGATACTTACCTGGAGATCTCCTGGAACCATACTATGAACTGAGCAATATAAGTTACATGACAGTCCTGTAACATTCTAGTACTATTACAGTGTTATACGAGACTCCAGTGACAGTAGAACACACATGTATGGAATACAACCATACTGCATATATTAATGCATCTTTATTTTAGAATCAACAATGCTGGTGAGCTCATTTTACTGTTATTGGTTTGAAATATCTGTGAAGTCTACACACAATATCTGCCCATAGAGTGAGCTACCTCAACCATATGCCTTTAGCCTGAGGAAGAGAGAGCATTATGTGACTGATATTGGCCTGGAGACAGCCTTGGACAGTACTATGAGTTAAGCAGTATAGTTTGCAGGCCATTAACTTTGCATTCTACAGCTATTACAGTGTGAGACTTGACTGCAGTAACCTTACCTTACAGAATCAATGCATACAGTTGTACTGCAATGTTTATGACAATACCGTTCTGCTGTACACCATTTTACTTACTGTTATTGGTATTGTTTATTGTTTTTATTGAACTACAGTTGTTATTGTTCATTTGTTGAACTGCAGCTCTAATTCCCTACTTATTATACTACAGATTTTCTTGTACATACTTTATTGTAGTAAATGCTTTACTGTTTTATGCCTATTGCACTACAGTTAGCATAATACACCCGTACTCACAACACTCATGGTGTAACCTGGCCAGGCACCTGGCATGGGACTCGACACTGAGAGCCCTCGCAGCTGCAGCTGTTGGGAGAGAAGCACACCATTATGCATACCAGTTTTGCAGACATTCAGCTTGCATTTTGTCAAGACAGTGGAAAACAAACTTACATACTTGTGGGGCATTCTCTGCTCTTGCTTCTTGGACCCAGGTGTCCAAGTTCCCCCCTTTCTCTTTTTCAGGTCATCATGGTGGTGATAACACTGCTCCCATGTGCGGAGGATACCAGTAACACAAGTGATTCCCTGGCCAACCAGTCCTAGGCCTCTGCCTTACACTCCAAGCCTGGAACCCTCCCTGCATCAGCCTGGCTTCATGTTTTTTTTACAAGGAGCCCAACCATGAACCTGGATGCCTGAATACTCCACTTCTGTGCCCAAAGGTATGCAGCTTCACAAGAACCACCTGTCATATGAACAGTCGATTGAACTCCAATGAATGCTGCAGAATTCCTGCCTATTCTGCTTAATATTGGCTGATTTCCCAGCCTTGCACATCATTAAGCAACATTCAAAAAAGTGCAGTGTCATTTAGCAGTGCACAAACCAGCTAAGCAGAGCTGAGCAGTGGGAAAACTCACACAACCATGGTTTTAGTGAAGCAGGAAAACTCACACAACAGTGGTTTTAGCGAAGCTTAGCACAGCATAAACATTAGCAGCCGTTATCATGTTTATGCAGTGCTTAGCATGGTTGAGAGGATGTCAGCAGAGCTCAGCAGGGCCATATTTTACAATTTTGTTATTAAATTATATAAAAATAGTACATTAAATTATAGATGTTCTGCCTGCTAGGGATTTGAACCCAGGACTTACTACACATAATGCAAGAAAGCTACCCATTTAGCTACTGGGATATTACATAAATTGCTATACCTTCACATATACTACTGAGTTACCTGTTAACATTGTTGTGCACCATGCTGTGCCATGCAAGCACACGTAAACAATCATGAAAATAAATAATTAATTACATCCTGTTTCTATTTTTAGATGTCTGGCAAGTATTGGCTATGTATGTATAAGCAGTGCATGAATCCACAGTCCGCTGTGACTCGCAAACAGCAATTCTAAAAGTTAAAAAAATAAAAGCCAATAAAACAATTAAATTAATTATGATAATTTATTACATCCAGTTTCTATTCTTAGATGTGTAGCAGATGTCAACTGTCTTTATATGAGTGCTGCTTGACATTGCTGCTCTCCACGCTGCGATGTGCAAACATAAATATAAAAAAAATATATAATAAAAAGAAAAATAAATATTGCACATTTAACAGACTTTGCAGCATTTCAACAGTGGTGGGGTGCATTAATGGGGGGCCCCACCCTCTACATGACATCTGACTAACCATCCACAACCATGGGTAACCTCTACACATCTCCCTACACTGATTCAATATCCCTGTTCCTACGGTCTCCCTCGGAAGCATGCCATCATTAATATGCATGGTGCATTGCTGGGGGCTGTGGCTGTGTACACTGATACATTCTATGTAGGCTCTATATGGTGCCTACATAGAGTTTATTAAATCCTGAGGTTAGTATCAGAACCTAATAAGGGGAAAAGAGGAATAACTAAATGTGGAAGTTGCTCACAATGTCCTTATGTTATACAGGATAATGCCTTTAGTGTCAGAAATATTGAATATGTAATACAAGGGCATTATTCTTGTTATACAAAACAGGTGGTTTATATGGCAAAATGTAAGTTCTGTCCAGCCTTGTTTACTGGGAAAACTTCCAGGAGATTTAAAGACAGGATTTATGAATATGTTGCTGACATAAAAATAAGAAAACCACCAATGCCTTGTACAGACATTTAGTTCTTTGCAACAATCATGCCTTCTGTTTTTTATCAAACAAGTGCAGAAGGATGTTTAGGGTAGGATAATTAAAGAACATTTAGATCTAGCTGAATTTAAATGGCAACTTAATTTGAATTCTATGTGTGTTACCAGGATTAAATGATGTGCGTACTATTAATCTGTTTTAAAACTAAAGTATTATAATGGTTTTAATTGAAGTTTTGGTAAAATAAATTCATAAGAAAATCTATGGTTGATTGGTCACATGATTTTAAAACCTTGCATTTAATGAACAACTTAATATGTGTGCACTTTAGTTCTGATGACGTTCAGCTGATTTTAAAACCTTGCATTTAATGAACAACTTAATATGTGTGCACTTTAGTTCTGATGACGTTCAGCTGAAATAAGGAACAAAGGCACTCAACTCTATTTAATAAAGAAGTTGTTGGTTTTTACTGCTGATTTTGAATTTGTCTGCTGGGTGACACTGCTTGTAAATGCTGAGATTATCCTGTAATGCTGGGATGATCAGGAATATGAATTCTAAATGGAATATGTTTAAGACCTCAGATGAGATGGTAGGAAAGAGCTGGGGCTGAAAGGAGGTGGATGCTTGCCAGAATGAAACCACAGACTCCGTGGACACTAGAAGCTAAGACAATTATCATATTAAAGATAGAAGCAATGCATGCAATACTAAAAGGGGTTGTTCATAGATTGTCTCTAAATCTGGATGTTAGGTATGGACAAATAATAAAGATAACAGTTATAGTAGATGCCAAAGTGAGGGACGCACTTGTGAAAGGCTTTTGTTGAAGCCATGCAGAATGACTTTTAAAAGACATCAAAAAGGTTTTGACAAACCACAGAGTAACTCTGGAGAAGACACGGGGCATTTCTCAGAAAGGTTTCAGCAATGCTGACCATGTATGCAACCATTGTTCAGAGGTGAAAGGAACACTGTGAGGACCTTCTGCATCCATTGAACATGCTCTCATCCACAATGGAATGCCAAGGATAGCTCACTGGTAGGATTTCATCAGTTCCAGTAGATTAGATCAGTGCAGTGAATAAGTAGTTCCACTGTAGATAGGCTACACGAATGGATATGATTTTTCCAGAAATGCTGTATTCTCTAGACTTTATTAGGTTGTTATATTTTATACTCCACATCAGTGGTTCATGAATGTCTAGGGTGGTGCTTATGAAAAGGAAAATTGAGGCCATTTCAAAATAAGGGGAATAAAATAATCTGTTCTCATTACTGAATGACCTGGTTGTGCCATAAAAGGAGACATTGTCATGTGGTTTGTCTTCTGATACATAAGAAGCAAAATATGAAAACCAATGTAGATTCAATCTTGTATACAGAACCAGCTCTTTGTTGTTACACAGATGTTGAAAGAGTCATGTCAACTTGCCATTTTTTTTCTTAACTAAGTTTTATTTTGACAGCTGAGAGGGGATATGACTATGTATCCCTGAAAGTTTTGTGGAAGCTCTCCCAACAATGCAGATGTCCAGGATCACTGATGCATGACATTTGATTGATGTATTGTAGGATTGAGAGTCACATCTAATTTCTTCGCATTAAGGCAACTATGTTCTAGGAACTAAGGTTATGTCTTGTCTCCTCTACTCTTTAGAAATTCCACTGACATAATATAAAGACACAGCAATGATTGGATAGTGTCTAATTTGTTGAGAAAACATTTCCATTGTTACAGAAAATGCTATCCTCACCCTCAAATGACTATAAACATGGCTATAATCTCCAGCATGCAATGGAGTGGTTTGCATCTGAGTGGAAAACAGAATGAAAGCCAGGACCTCCAAATCAGCCAACTTAACTGGCTCTTGAAAATGACTTTGCTGTCTGTAGCTGAGAGGAAAAGAGTTGCCTCATTTAGAAGAGTTAAGTTCATGGGTGGAGGTAGTAAAGATAAAGAGATTGTCCAGTGGATTTGTGCAACAATGACAATACTGCAGGTGTTGCACTGGATTATTGCTGTGAAGTGAGAACTGAGGCAATAGGACAAAGCCCTTAGTTAAACAGTCAGTCTATGGGTACACTCTCACTTATAGTTCTGAACTTTGGGTAGACACTAAAATAGTGGTCGATATGAGGTTGCTTACCACTGTCGGTAAGATCACTCTTTATTTAAGAGTAAGGAGTTGAGCAGTCTGGAATGATTTCAGATTACAAATAATGCTGGTCTAGTTGACAGCAGTCAATTGTAGTGGCATGGACAATTAATGATATCTCCAGCTTGCCCACCTGCAAAAATTATGTATTTTTTTGTTTTGTTTTACCATTGAATGAAGTGTGCAAAATGACCATTGTAAAAAAAAACATTTGCTTTCTATATTCAGTGTTCTGTTAAGAATGCTAAGGACATGTTAGCAGAACAAACCTTTTGTATGTAATATAAGTTAATGTTCCTTTTGCAATAGCAACTGTTAAACTCTCCTTACACAAAGGGATTTGCAAACTGTAAACATCACTAAGTTAAGTAATAAAAATAAAGAACCATTATAAAACAACCATTCCCCCATGCTACACCACCAAGACAAATGTCAAGAACATAACCCCCTTCTAAAGGAATAACAATAATTTATGTCAGCATATACAACAGGTTTTCCATACTATTATTTGCTAAAATGTAATTTTGACATTGTTACTTCTAATATAAAGTTCTTAAAAGTGTTCACATCCTCAGGGAAACGTTGCTATAAAGGCATTTTAACATTAGACAAGTATTGTTAAATGCCTTCTAAACCAACACAGATGTGCAGACTTCAAACATCATCAATTTGTTTTCTGAATAAATAATATCATAACCGTGTAACTTTTAATTATAAAGAACCATCACATGCCTTCTCAGGATTTCTAAAGTTTGCCAAAAGTAATGCAATTACAGCAGGCCAGCAGCAGTATCTGAAGATGGTGAATCCCTACTATGGTAAAAGTTTCTTGGCACCAGGTTGTGCTTATATGGTACATATTAATCTATCTGGACATGATGAATATGCAATTAAATTTTAGCTAATTATCATTCATGAATCTCTCAAAGTGCTCAAAGTGCTTGGCAGGTAAAAATGGTATGAGTATCCACATAATGACATACACACACCCTAGCAGTACAAGAGCAAGTATTGAGAAGCTGGGCTTACTAAGAGTGTGTAAGTGTGAATCATTACCAGTAGTGTAGAAATAATTGTTTAACACTCCTGCCACCTTCATGAACACTTACAGATGGTGTGTCAGGGAGAATACACTTAAAAAAAGTGTGGGATTACATTGACTTACTTAGGAAATAAACTTTATAACACATTTAGGAATATAAGCTTAAGAAGTAAATTTGCTTATGAGAACAAACTGCATGTATGTTTTGTGAAGTACATAAAACTGAAACATATAAACAATAAATATTAATGCAAATCATAATGCAATCACTTTATAAATACATTAAAATATAGTACTGTTCACAGAAGAAAGAGAAGAGCACACTGTTGCATTGCATACATTTTTTCTTACTGTGACATGTTTTCTTTGGGTAACTGTTGCAAATATTACAGTCATCCAGACATCTAGTATGAAATGACAAATGGCAACATGCAAAAAAATCAATATATTGTTCCATATATATAAAGTGTTGGAATGTCAAAGCATGAATGTATGTGCTTCACTTTCTCTGCCTCATAAATACGTCTCTGTGTGTGGCACAGACTGCTAGTCTTCTCAATGTTTCATGTTGAGACCATAGTTTCAACGTTCAAAGCTAGAGAGAATGATGTTTGTGTGAAGCTAAGGAAGTATAATGTCCATATTTTCATGGTATAAGACCATAGATTTCGGAAATAATCACATAGATACATTTTCTTTGTTTGGTGTTATCCTTTGTGCAAAGCTTGGCAAAGCTTGTCATTGTGCATTGGTGACTATCAGCAGTCACTAGCAGTGAATGATGGTTCACTTCACAAGGCAAAAACTCAGATATTTAATTTGGAATGTCATCAGCAACACAGATTAGAATGACACCAGTTCACTTTCATCAGCACTCTCGGCAATACTGAGTAAAGGTAATACATCTGCCAACTTGACTTTCTCCATGGATCAAGGAGTTATTGCAGTATATCTGGAGAAACAGCAAAGATCATACAATATGTGAACCCAAATTACAGATAGTTTTACTAAGGGGGTAAAAATAAAAATTGTTACAGACGTTTTAGTATAAATTCAACATAAAGTACAACTGCAAAGTTGCAGCATGAAAAGTACAACCTGACTATGTGTAATGAATGTTAACTATACTCGGTGTGAATTGTGTTAAGCATAACAATGATCATATGCAATTTTAGGTGCACTTGCATATGTATAATTTTAACAATACTTAGTAGTGATTGTCAAAAGACACTTGCTATGCAACTTTCTCTATGGCCCAACATGTTAATGTGCTAGTATATGAATAACAGCAACAATAATGCAGGGCTTGATTCAGGCTTTTGATATTTTGAATTTACTATTCACAGTGACACAAATGGTTTGTTGTTGGAACCTAAACCATGTTAGTAGTAATAACACATTTTGTATGCATGATGTAACCAATATGACATTTACTAAAGCATGAGTAACATAATCAATGTGGAAATATGGATAATTAATCAAGAATACTTTAAATATATCTGAAGGAGTAATGACAGTAATTAATTTCCTTTAAAATATGTAATTCTTACTTGCATATGTTGAGTACAAAATGAGTTTATATAATCTCCTGTGTGACCTCTTCCTTAAGAAGTGTAATTACATGAATACAAGATTATGTGTGGCAGAAATGCAGGTTATCATGTGATAAACATGATAAAACATTGAATGTGTCAGGGTAATGCAACATGTGCTGGGTTCAGTTCTAGATATATCCTTTTTTTGTTTATTTCTCTTTTTTAGTGTCTACAATTGCATGGCACTTGGCATTGCACACAATTAATTGTCAGTGGTCACTATTAGTGAGCAATAATTCACATCTCAAGGCAGACACTAAAAAAAATAATTTGGGCTGCCATCAGTAGTGTGAATGGGACTGGAACTGGTGCACCTCCATTAGCACTCTGAACTGTACTAAGTGGATAAAATTCACCTATCAATTACTTTTCTCTGTAGCTCGAGGTGATAATGCAGTATGTTTGTAGAAACAACAAAGATAATGCAAGGTCAAATCCAGTTTACAGATAATTTTACTGAGGGCAGTCAGAATAAGTATAATCACAGACTGTTAATAAGGAATTTAACATGCAGTTCAACTGATTATTACAAAAATTAAATTTGCAACACAACTCTGTAATGATTGCTAAATAAGTGTGTCAAGTATGTTAAGCATAACAATGATCATAGTTAATGTAAACTACACTTTTATATGTATACGCTTCACAACATTTCTGCAAAAAATATGACTCAGCGCAAATATCGCTATTAGACTATGTACATTATGTCATGTAAAGTATATATGGCACGTACTGCAACATGTTTTACTCAGCTCATTCAAATCAATGGATATGAAATTGGTTTACAGAACTAAATAATGGCTTATATGTATAACTCTGGTAGCATACCAAGTGAAAGTCAAACACATTGAGGCGTGTCATGAATATAATTAAACTCATTGACCAAACACTAAAACCAAAAACCAGACCACGAAAACCAACCAGAATAAATGGAAGAAAATTGTAGTCTAACAGCAGTTTATTCAAGTTGAATGTCACAAACACAAACAGAACATGAGTTAACCTAGGTTTCGTCCGTAGGTTCTGATGAAGTCCTATGGACGAAACTTAGGTTAACTCATATTCTGTTTGTGTTTGGACATTCAACTTGAATAAACTGCTGTTAGACTACAATTTTCTTCCATTTCTTCTGGATAATTAAACTCATGTTGAAATGATCACACCTCAACTTATAAGCTCAGACAGTTTGTTCTCCTATTGCATTAATAGTTATTAAACAAAATTTGGCAGTTTAGCCTTTTTTTAAGTCATGGGTTCAATTTTTAAGTGCTATATGTCAAAGTTTATAGTTTGTATGTCACACCAATCCATTATGTCTCAGTCTATATAACTGTATTTCTTACCAGCACTGATTATTAACATCATCACAGATTTTATGTTATTTTTATTTGTTTATTTTACATTTGTTTACCGGGAAAGTCTGACTTGATATATGTCCATTTTCAGCAGAGGCCCGGGGAGAAAAGCTCCAGAAAGCAGAGAACAAATACATTTGGAACAATACAAACATTTAGAGATAACTATAATATGCAGTTTTCAGTAGGGTTACAAACATAAATAAAACATAGTAGACAACATAAAAATCATGCGGCTTCAATTTCAGACAATAATACACACTGTTTTGGGCTAAGTCCCTTCAAGAATTTGTACACTTATTAGAGTATATGATTGAAATGCTTAGGGAGGGTTTGCAGGAACAGCAGGTGGTGAATAGTCGGAGTTTAAGCAGGGACACTGCCAATGTTGTTGGAGGTGAAGTTTGAGGCTTTTTTTAACTGAGTTAAGGAGGATTGGTGAGTAAGTTCGGCAGTTAGCATATAACAAGTTTTGCCTACTGAGTTGGTGAATAGAGAGTCCCTGGCCACCTTTATGCTCTTAGTTGTTTGTGCCAGCAGTTTGTCAGCAGAGCGTAGTGACCTCAGGTTGCTTTATGGTTTGATGATCTTATTTAGTGCTGGTGTTTTTTCAGGTTGATATAGTATTTTGTGGGTTATTATAAGTTGGTTATACCGGAGAAGACTGGGCCACTCCAGCCATCCTAGTTGAGTTACGTTGATAAAATGGTGGGTCCTAGAGGTAACACTTGTAGCAAATCTAGCAATATGGTTGTAACAACTAGCAAGTTTGGTAAGGGTGGCTTAGTACTGGTCAGTGAAGAGGAGGGAGGCATAGAGAAGTGTAGAAAGTAGGTAGGACCAAGCGATAGTGGTTCTTACAAAAGGAGTGAGGAAGGATTTGATCCTGTATAGGGAGCCCAGGTTTTGTTGACAGATTTGATGGTTAGATTGACATGGATATCATATTTTAGGGCGTTATTGACTGTGACGCCCAGAAGTTTTGTGTGAGTATCCAGTGATATAATAGTACCATTGTTGGAACTTATAGTAAAGAATGGTGAGGAGGATTTGCAAATCGGGGAAAAGATGAGCAGTTAAGATTTGTTGGGGTTTAATAGAAGCTGATGGTTTGCAAACCATTTTTCTACAGCATTGAAAGTATTCTGGGTTAGGGTCATAAGCTCAGTTGTGGAGGAGGCGGTACATATTAAAGTAGAGTCATCCGCGTATTGGATGCAGGTGGCCTTGGGAGTGATGGTGGGTAGGTCATTGATAAAGACTGGAAAGAGTAGTGGTCCTAGTATGAAGCCTTGGGGGATTCCTAGAGTAATGGGTAGACGTGTGGATAGGGTATTCTGCCATAAACTGCTTGTTGTCTATCAGACAGGTAAGATTTAAGCCATTTAATAGAGTTACTATTCAGTGACAGTTCCTTCAGGGTACGGAAAAGCAGGTGGTGATTGACCATATCAAAGGCCTTACAGAGATCTAGGAAGAAAGCTAAGGTAAGTTTGTTATTGTTTCAGTTGATGTTGATAGAGTTAGAGAAGGATAGTAGGGCTGATATGGTGCTGTGGTGTGGCCTAAAACCATGCTGAGAGTTGGCCAGTAGTTTATTTTGGGTGAGTTAGTGAATTTATTGGTTGTGGACACACTTTTCCATAATTGTGGCCAGTGGTGATAGTATGGCTATTGGTCAGAAGTTTGCGAGGTCTAAAGAATTCCCTCCTTTATGAAGGGGAATGACATGAGAAACCTTCCAGAGAGAGGCGATAGTGGCTTCAGTTAAGGTGGGTTTTATTATGAAAGAGACTTGGTATGCAATGGCAGCTGCCCCTTTTTGTAAATATTCTGGTGGGAGGAGATCA
Organism: Protopterus annectens; assembly: GCF_019279795.1. NCBI lineage: Eukaryota > Metazoa > Chordata > Ceratodontiformes > Protopteridae > Protopterus > Protopterus annectens. Next base: position 1,428,650,202 of record NC_056731.1, on the reverse strand, counting down.
GCTGCCAGGGTAGTGGGCTTTAGTTTGTTAATTAGAGATCAGATGGTCAATGTAGATACAGGTTGGAAGATAAAAGGGAGTGGGGTAGTGGTTGCGGAGGAGTTTTGAAAGGAGATGGTGGAGGTAGTTGGCTAGCTAGTGATTGGATGGTTTTGGTAAAAAAAATGTTAATGATGTTAGCAGTTTCCTCTGGAGTTTTATGGTCACATGTTGAGTGGGTTGGACTGGAGGTTTGGCCAGGATGGAGCAGTTTGTTTATGCCTGCCGAAATTTCTGAGGTTTGTTCTGGTGTTTTTGCTGAAGGTGTTGATAGAAGTTTTTTTTTGTCTAACAGTGTGGCTTTCTTGATATCATTCTTTAGTTGTCAGAATTTAATATGGTCAAGTGGGTCTTGGGAGGTGTGCCAGTTGTCCCATGCTTTATTTCTTGCTATGATTTTGGTTTTGGTTACTTTAGAGAGCCAGGTGGCGGTCTTAGTTTTGGCTCTGAGGGTGCAGATAGGAGAGTGTAAATCTAGAATGGAGAGGAATTTAGAATTAAAATAGTCTACAGCATCATCTAATGGAAGTTCTTTAAGTATGTCCCAATTGCATGCTCTGAGTTCATTCTGAAAGTCAGTGGAGTTAAAGTTCTTGTTGTTTCTGATAGATTTATATAGAACTTGGTGGTGGTTATCTACTTTATACTTAATGATGTAAGTGAGTAGGTGGTTACTTATATCATCTGGGAGGGTACCCATGTTATACAGGTTTGGGTGATAGTTGATAAGAATCCAGTCCAGAATACTGCCTTTGTAGTTGGATTTGTTTATTCTGGTGGGATAGGATACATGTTGGGTATAGCCGTGAAGGTTTATATGGTTGGTGGGATATTCAGAGGAACAATTGTTCCAGTCAATATTAACATCTCCTAACAGCATAGTTTCTTGGGGATATGTGGTGGAAATCCATTGGAGGAAGTCTTCTAGGGTATTTGCATTGTTGACTGGGGGGATATAAATGCAGGCAAAGAATATAGTTCCGTGTGTCAGAAGACTGCATGGATGATTATCGTCAATCATAACAGAGAGCGTGGTTAGAGATGACAATATGTTCTATGAAATATAATTCCGATAACATCATCAAAAAGTATTTGAGAATATGACAATGGAACATGTGCAAATAATGTGAGTGTCAAACATGGCCTAATCTTATTGCCATATTTCATACTTGCAGTGTATTTTGAAAGAATTATATCTATTCTCCACCAGGCTATTTGTATGCTTACTATTATGCAAATGCAGCTGGCAAGGTTGCCTGTCATTGCACACAGGCTGATACATATGGCATCTGAAATGGGTGCCAATTCACTGCCACATTTCTAGGTATCCTTCAGGAGAAATTTTAGGTGGAAGTGAGGGTGTTGCTCGATGTAAAACCCAAGAGTGATGTTAAGAAGAGTGCAGGATCTTTGTGGTACTCCTTGCAAGTGCTACAGCTGTAGGCTTCTACAGTAGGACTATACTGGATCTCAGTACATTGCTGAGACTTGGAATGGCTTGGCCATGGTTGCCACCTCTGCAGCTGTCATTCCAAACACTGGTGAACAATGCTGTCACCATTATAGTGACATGAAGATATGCAATCAGGACCTCCAGAGATGATGAAAAGCAGAATTTAGAACTGCAAACTATCCTGTGTTATGCAAGTATAATGGCCCATCACCAGCCAATACAATATCATGGACTGACCAGACAATACACTTATTCATTATGCTTCTTATTTTTCTGTTTTTTATTCTGTACAGCTGCTGAAAGCACAACAAGAGGTGCACCAGGAATTACTGTCACACTTCACAGAGGCATGGGGTAATTATGGCACAGGTATGAATGTAAGCAAGATCACAAAACATCTGAAATGTAGTAATTTTTACCAAATTTCAGGCCATCGGTCCATATGAGCTTGAGACACAAACAACTGAGTAGGCATATCTTACCTATATATCAGGCATATAGACCTGCTCCAATAGCTCTTAACCATTATGTTAGACATCAAATTATCTGTGTGGGGGTTCAAGTCATAGCAGTAACAATTAGCTTTTAGTAAAGAATAGTATATAAAATCTATTTTCTGCAATATTAAATACGATTAAACTTTCCATTTTTGTAAATGGATGCCTTTACATGGAATGCATATATCGAAAATCAATTGAAAGTCAATCTAACTTTTTGCATAATGTGTGTAATAGCCATGTGATTGATGTATTTTATGACACATTTATGACTTCACATCATATCTGGATGTGGCAAAGTTTACCACGTGTATATGTCAAGTTGTTTATATTTTGCAATATTAAAATGAGATGGCATTGATGTTATTATATGTATATATATATATATATATATATTTTTTTTTTTCTCCCCAACTCTATATATCTTTTTTTCATTTCTCTGTATGGAAACATTGCTGCTGAAACACAAATGACCATCCACACGGGGAGCTAGACCAGTCATCGGGGATCAGACTGCCATATGTCCACAGGGTGCAGTGGTTGCCTCGCGACAGGCAGCACAGACATTCAGCACATCTGAGTCACAGCCTGTCAACATTAACTCCCAACTCCTGCACTACCTGCTCAGGCTGCATCTGGTAGCTCTGCCCTGGGGGGCTAGTGCAGTGGTACCCTCAAGAAGTAGTACTAATGGAGGTGGTGATTTCTTCACCCATAAGGAGCTGACAGGGCTGTTGGAAGATATTATAGAGAGGGACCTTGGTTCCCCAAATCAGCAGACTAGAAAAAGTCCTGCTTTGAATTGCAAAGTCATTGCCCCATCCAGCACTGACTCAAGGATCTCCAACAAGAAACAGTGATGACAGTTATGAGGGTGAGGACTGGATTCTCACTGTGCCTATGCTGGAAGTTGGTTCATCTCCAATGTCCTCTACCTAACCCCAATCATGATGTTCCACAATCTTTTGTGTCCACCATCATCCCTATCTGTCTGTTACGTATGTCCTGTATGTCTGCACCAGCCACCTAACCACCCCTTACCCACCTAATCCCCTCAATCTTGACCACCTTCCCCAACAGTCCTATCTCTTCAAAACATATTTAAGTTTAATACATCACAATTTGACCAGAAATGTTCCTTAAGCAAAAATGTTTTATCTCTCTCTCTCCCTCTGTCCCTATCTCCCACTTATCCCCCATCTCATCACTCTTTGTCCTAAGTATTTGCTTAATACCTGGCACGGAGCAGAAGTTATAACTCACAGTAAATGGCAGTTCACATCCTATGACAAAAACTGGTGCATGACATTTGCCCCTTTTTAATCTGAATACCATGACATCAGTTTTTGTTCTTAGCAATTGCAGGATACTTGGTATCATGCACCAATGCTGAGTGACAGTAAATGGTATCTCACATAATATGTTGAAAACTGATGGTTTTACCTTCGATCGCAGCAGTATGGTTATGATTACATAAATGTGATTTGTCCCTCTGCTAGAAACCCAAACTGATAGTACTATTATGAGACCATAACTCTTGCATATTTATTAGGCTGCTGGATATAATGTACACCTTATGGGATTTTAAAATCATCATTACCATGATGAACCCTGATGCCTACATTCTTCATTGTTTCAGTCTTTTGTCACTGTCCCTTCAAATGTGTGATTTTAACTTTGGAAAGTATGAGTTCTTGTGAGGTGTTCCCAGCTAATGCTCAGATCTATAGACTGCCTTCTGCATAGTGTCCAGGGTTTGAATCCAGAATTATGTCAAACATTGTTTAATGTTTTCTTTTTTTTATATTAGTATCGTGTGTGTAACTGTTGGCTGAATGTTATTAACCTACCATTATTCTGCTTATGTCTAAATCACGTTTCTAATCTCCTAACCCTGCTTGCTCCTTATTAAAAACCCTTTATTGCACAGAGCATGACAGAGTTATTATGATGACAAATTTCAGTTCAACACAGCACAACTTGGTCAGAAATGGTTCATAAGCAAAAATGTTATATGCTTCTTTCTCTCCCTATTTCTGTCTCACCCCTGCCCCCATCTTATCAGTTTTTGCTGTCAGTATTTGTGTGATACCTGGCAGTGAGTAGCAATTGTAAATCACAGTAAATGGCAGTTCACTTCTTACAGCAAACACTGGTGAGTTTTTGCCTTTGGCCACATTAGTCTGCTGCCCATCATGCTACTGTGTTTATACTTACTGAGCTAAGGAATGGTAGACTGATAGCACTACAAAAAGGCAGTTATTATCATATGTTGAACAGGTTGCAGAGTTGAATGTACACCATATGGGATGTTTCAGCTGTAGCTGCTTTTGTGAAATATGCTGCACACAAACCTCCTTGCATCATAGTGTTTCCATAGTCCCTTCAAATGTGTGTGTTTTGGCACAAAATATTTGACTTCTTTGTGGTACGATCAGCTATTGATCATGTCTACAGACTATCAGTGCAGATTGACAGGTGTTTGAATCCAGCATCAGGTCTAAAAATATTGAATATTATAATTTATTATTAAATTTTGACCAATGGATTGATGCATACATTTATGATTCCACCAGCATCGACATGCTTGGTCCCTTGCGTGTTTCATAATCAGCTCAAAATGCTAATACCTTCATTGCAATAAATGCAATAAATGTGGTATAGTCAAGAATTTTGGGAGTAACAAGCATATTCACTGGGCACATCCTACAAGTATTGCTGCTATAGACACAGGTGATATGAGTAATTATGTTGCATTGCCATGCATCTTCAGAAGTCATTTAATTATGACACCTACATGTATGTTATCATGCAGTGACCGTACTACTCAGGGATGTTGTGCAAACCAGTGCAATTGTATATGCAGCAACACAACATGCCTTAAATCCATGGACAGTCACCAGATATAAGGACAGTCTAAGTCTGCAAAGGTATTATCAGTATAAAGAGTACTTTACTGCAATTATGACAAATGTGTAAATCATGACGTAGAAAATGTGAAAATAACATGCATCTTTTCTGAACTGGATCCAGATCAAAACTGTTTATTTGTGTGAAGATTACCATGGAGTACCACAGACCACTGTCAATTCCCATTTTAAGTTAAAAATCTCAAACAATAGTCATGCATGTGCTGATGGTTTGCTAATAGTCATGTAAATGAGGTTGTCAGTAATGCAATTCAGGAAGTGATCTTTACAAAAAGAAAATAATGTCAGTGGCCTGTATTACATAATGGACTGTTGTACTCAAGATATGATATTTCACTTTGATGCTTTCTAAATGTTGTATAATGTAAATTTATATCTGAATGTATTACACTTGTAAATGATGTACAATGTTGTGGGACCTTTACACACATACTGAGTAGTATTAAGTAATGCACTTTCATGTGTTTGACATGCATGTTTTTACACCAAATTGATTATTATTTGTATATACTCATCTTTGTCTGAATAGTCAGAAATGCTTGTTTGTCAATCCACTATTTCATAAGTGTGATTACCATCAAGACACCATACTGTAAAGCAGCTACATATCACTTACAGTACTTCAATGTATATGAATGACAGGATATACTACATATCTGAGCAATATGTAATTACTTGTGATCAATGCATTACTGTTTTCTGCTTCTCGAGGCATATTCCTTTTCACTCAGTCCTATGATGCACATTACTTTCTATGCAACACACTGTTATAGTGATCCTTATAAATGTACAATATCTCACATTTGAAGTCACAATGAATGTTTCTGCAGTGTTTGCAGTTGATACAATATACTCTAGACTGCATGTTTAGGTAGGTGTTTCAATAGATTAGTGACTGACTGTCATGAGTATGTCTGTGTGTCTGTAGTGGTAGGTAGGACTGGCTTCACCCCCAACAACTGGTGTGGACACTTCCACTCAGATGAAACATTTAAACAGGGAGAGATCCCCTATCAATTTGTTCCAGTTTTAGCCAAGACATCTCTGTAGCACCCTGAACATCCCTTCAAATGTGCACTATCTCGCTGTTGTAGTCAGAGTTCTCCTGCTGCACATGCAATTGATAATTATGTAACTAGATAGGTAACTGGTTTAAATCCAGCAGTGAAGCACTAAGATGAGAGTGAGTATGTGTGTGTGTGTGTGTGTGTGTGTGTGTGTGTGTGTGTGTGTGTGTGTGTGTGTGTGTGTGTGTGTGTGTGTGTGTGTGTTTCTGGAGTCAAGTCAAAATAGCTTTACCCATACATGAAATGTGCACACTTTTACTCAAGAAAATTGTTTACAGTGGGAGAGTGTTCCCCACAACAATTTATTACACTTTTAACACTAACAATCATTCTACTACACACTGATGAGGTCTTCTTTTCAAATATGCTCTAACTCACAATTAAAAGAACACATCTCCTGAGGCTCCTACATTTGATACTATGTACTCTAGAGTGTGTAAATAGATACAGATGTGTTTCCAATTCAACATTGTGGAACTAGTATGAGAGTGTGTGTCTCTGTAGTGCAAGATATGAATGCCTTCCCCCATACATCTGATGTGGACACTTCCACTCAATCAAAACATTTAAACCAGGAGAAGGCTTCCACATTAATTTCTTCCAGTTTTAGCCAAAACATTTTCTTGTCAGCACATTGATGAAATCAACTTTCCAAATGTGCATTATCTCACTCTTATAATTTGTCTTTATTTGTGGTTGATACTGTGTACTCCATATGGTGTAACTAGGTAGGTAAGTGGTTTGAATCTAACAGTGTGGCACTAGTAAAAGTGTGTGTGTATCTACAGTGTCAGGTAGCTATGGCTTTAACAGAGACATTTACACTGGAAAAATGCTCTCCCATCAATTTCTTCCAATTTTAACACAAGCAATTTTTCTGCTACATACAGATGAAGTCATCCTTTCAAATGTGGTCTATCGTAAACTTAAGACTTATCCAGTGGCACTTACTGTTGATACTGTGATCTTTAGAGTGTGCAACTTGATAAGTAGGTGGTTTGAATCCAACAGTAACTAACTGCTGTGTGTGTGTGTGTGTGTGTGTGTGTGTGTGTGTGTGTGTGTGTGTGTGTGTGTACCTGCAGGTAGGAATGACATCACCCACAGATGTGATGTGCAGTTGTATAGCTGGAAAGGGCTCTATCACTACTTTCTGCCTATTTTGTTCCAGACAAATGATGAGTCCATTTGTGAAGTATGATTTATCTCATCTTTGTAGCAACCTTTCTTCTTTGGCATTAGGAAATGACACAATGTTCTACAGCTTGTGGACTTAGTAAGACATGAGTTTGAATCTGGCAGTCTCTAATTATTCCACCTGAGTGTGACTCACAGTCACAGGGATGACTGGATTAGGCAACACATGTAGTTGGGTGCAAGATTTTTAGTCAAATCACACCACTCTCTCAAATTTAAAGCCACACATATGCCTTGTAGCACTATGGTGACGTCATGCCTTCAGATATACTTTGTCTCACAGTTGTAAAAAGACTTCTCTTGTGTCACATACAGCTGATATGATATCCTGAAGCTTGTGCATGTAAATAAGTAGGTGTTTAAAACCTGTGTCACATACAGCTGATATATCCTGAAGCTTGTTTACTTAGATAAGTCGGTGTTTAAAACCCATAGTGACTAAGTGATATGAGTACATGTGACTCTAGTGCAAGGGATGATTGACATCTACCACAGTTGTAATATGTACAGTTACGGTGGGATAGGGCTCCTCCATTGCTTTTAGCCTGCATGACTGATTTGTACCACAGTAATGATGTAATGTCTTCAAATATGTTCTGTCTCAGAGCTGTGGTAAAATTTTACCAGTGGAGTCTGTGGTTAATACACAGATCTTTTGACTTACATAGTCAGCTGCTCAACTCCAGTGTAGGACAACATAATGTGAGTGTAATGACACAACAAAGTGAAACATGCAACATTGCATCAATGTATTACTATCACTTTTAGCTCTAACAAAGAATGTATTCAGGGGTAGGCCCATTGTCATTATATTTAGGAAAAAGGAATTATACTGGCAACTTTGTTTAAACACTGAAAGTTGTCCAGGTTTGAATGAGTTGTCATCTATTACTTGCCTTTTAAAACTGAAGAAGCACATAAGACAAAGGTTTTTTCTTATGAAAGAAGGTTGTGTCATCAATTGTATTTATAAATTAAATAGTTTTTTAAGAAATGTTTGAATATTTATTGAACATGGTAAAGAAGTTTTAGTGGATGTACCATTTATTTTAGTGTGGTTTAATGACATTTGCAATAGTCATGTGTTTTATATTATTTACGATCAGCACTACATTTTTGAAAAGTTTCAATACAGCTTTGATAGTCATGTGATTTCAGGCACTTCAAAAATGGTTGTTTTTAACATTTTTATATCTGATAAAGTCTTTGAAGAGAATAAGATGAAAATCTTAAATATATCAAAGTTTTGCAGGCCTCGTGTTAAGTATGCTATTTAATTCATTGAGTCCTGTAAATGTAACATTAGCTCTTAATTGCTACACTATTTCTCTACATTCAAGTAATATTCTCCAATCAATCCATTTTATTGACACTTGCACTTTCCCAATTATTGAAAAGAGAAAACTATGGAAATCAGCATGACCAGTGGCAAATCTAAAGGTGCTTTTTATTGTCATTCTTAGAAACACTGTAAACATATTGGCAAATTCAATTATAAAGGGGATTTTAGACTTTCCTAAGTAAAATGCACTGCAGGAGTTATGAACAGCCAAGTAAACTACTTTAGCAGATTGACAATTGTATTTAGCAAGCCACCCCTATCTTGATAAAAGGGAACGATGTCACTATCTGCATGAACATTAATGTAAGTACATTGATTACAGTGCTGGCACTTAGAGGTATAATGTTGTTCAACCCCCATCAAAGATGGGGTCGCGTTTTTTCAAAATGTATTTAAAAATAGGCATCCTACTGTAAATTAATTGAATTAAATGTAGAGTGCTGTCAGAGCTTTCATAAAATGTGTTGCCACCTAACATTCCCAACCCCACCTTCAAAATAAGGCTGTAATCCATTGATTGCTTTGTAAAATCCCCACTGATCAACTGATGACCAAAGCCTTAGGTAATCACTCTCTTGAAACATTGATTTCAAATTGCTGACTTCATGAAGAAATTGCCTATCATCAGATATAAGCCAACAACAATGAATGAACTGGCTTTTCAGAATTACCTTTTGGAGATGCAACAGATTGCAGTTTGACTAGTAGATAAAGGAACTACAATAAGTAGGATTCCTGTGAACACAAGATAAAATCCCTGATGAGTTGTCTTTATCACATTCACATCTAAGTGATGTGCTTGTTCACAGCCAATATTGAAATTATATCTAAAAAATAGTGGTTTGTTCTTAATAAAAATGCCATTAAACTGTTTTCTAAGTATCTGAAATGAATTGCACAATATTGATAAAAGTGGTAGGGAAACATGTACCATTTCACTTACCACCATGCAAACCAAATTATCATAGATGGAGGCAAAAGTAGTGTCCATATCTACTTATTTAAAATTCTTTTTACTGAATTCTGAGTTCAGTCATATTGCTCAATGCGCTATAACTTTTTCTCCATGTTATGTCTTTCTATATAACAGTGCAGATGCATAAAAGTGAATAAGGGAAAATATTTAAATTGTTTACTATAGGGGCTAACCATATGAGTGAATTTTAGTATTTCTGTGAAATACAGACAATAGGAATTAAAAGCAAGGCAGCTGTATCATGGCTTGTGAACCACTAGCTGTTATTTTACTTGTATTCATCCTATCTGGAGTTTAACAGAAAAATAGTTTTCACCACAAAATCTACTGAGCTGCTTAACATGTTGCTAGGAGAAGGTACTTTGGTGCTTTTTTCAAACTGATATTGAACAGGTGCCATTTTCAAAGCGAAAGTAGTGTTAAGGTGACCTTTACAAGTAAAACATAAATACTACCTTAGGTAAATGAAGGCAATGCAAACATGCTGACATTTCAGGAGGTTAGCAAAATGACAAGGCCCGGAGCTATCTGTGGAATCAGTTCCACAATTAACTGTATAATCATAATAAACACAAGACTGAACTTTATTAAGAAAGGACAGCTGAAGGTAGCAATCACAACCTTTCAGCCTTAAAAGAAATTCAGATTCACTACTAATATATTTGGAATATTGTACTGCTCTGAATTAAAAACACTTACCATGTTTTCCTCTAAATCATTGACACCTATCAAATGTAAAACGTGAAAGTAACAATTTTTCTGTACCATTTTTTAAATGTGGAACAATAATCACATCCAACAGTCTTCAGTCATCAGTTTTTCCCCTGTCATGTCATGTATTTACAGTGGTAATATATATATTCCCTAATTATTTCAGGAATGACCTGCCTATGAAAATGTTTAGTATGCTAATATAGCATCTTTCCTTTTTGAGGGCTTTTTGAGAATTTGCATTAGTTAAGTGCAAAGTCATATCACTTTTGCTATGCATTAATAATGCTAAGTAGTGCAAAGAAAAGTCCCTATTATTCAAAAAAAAACATTAATTATATTTTAGAATGGTTGATAATTATGAACATATATTTCAGTAGGCAACTTAGGTGACAGACAATCTCTCACTGTATTCATTTGCTAACTAATCAATTTCACAAGGTGCAAGATGCTTTTCAGGGGCAATCCATGAGCACTTCCTGCTAAAGTGACATGTTCAAATTCAGACAATAGGCATGTAATAGCAAACCCATAACTAATGGGAGGAAACTCATAAATTCCTTAAAGCCTTAATCCTCCTTGTCATCTGCCAGACCAATTTTCAGAAGGTTTTAGGGAAACAATAAAAGAAAGAAGAGATATATCAGTTAATGTGTTTTCAGCAAAAAGAAAAAAACATAATTGACTCCAGAAAATGATTACTTGGTGCATTATCTTTGTCAATGTTTTTGCCTTCAGTGTCATACATGCATATATATATATATATATATATATATATATATATATATATATATATATATATATATGGGTCTACTACTGGAGATTTCAAAATCCAGTAGTAGATGCCCACTAACGTGAAAGTGCACTTCACCGAAAGTGCACTTTTGCAAACACCACTAGAACAAACGGGCACTGTGCTCCACTGTGGTGTGGTAGTCACGGACCTTAGGGTTAGGGCTTGGGTTAAGGATAGTGGATAGCCCTACTAGGTATCCACTATCCTTAACCCAAGCCCTAACCCTAAGGTCAGTGACTACCGCACCACAGTGGAGGACATAGGTCCGTGACTACTGCACCATGGAGGACATACAATTTCCTCCACTGTGGTGCGCTAGTCATGGACCTTTAAGTTAGGGCTTGGGGTAAGGATAGTGGATAGCCCTACTAGCTATCCACTATCCTTAAACCAAGCCCTAATCTTAAGGTCCGTAACCATTCGCTCAAGTGATGTTCGTGAAAGTGCACTTTTGGTGAAGTGCACTTTCGTATTAGTGGCCATCTACTACTGGATTTAGAAATAGTGTAATTTCGATCTCCGGTAGTAGACCTATATTTATATATATATATATATATATATATATATATATATATATATATATATATATATATATGTGTGTGTGTGTGTGTGTGTGTGTGTGTGTGTGTGTGTGTGTGTGTGTGTGTGTGTGTGTGTGTGTGCACATACATATATATGGGTCTACTTTACATGTTCGACATTCCAAAATGTTGAAGACCATATGGCCAAGACCATATAATTGACATTTGAAATGTCGAACATGTAAAAAAAAAAAAAAAAACAACAGACAGTTAGCTTGACACTGCTACCAGGGGGACAGACCCCCCCCGTGGGAGGCTCCACCCATCACCCCTCGTAACTTAAATATACCAACTCCATATATATATATATATATATATATATATATATATATGTGTATGTGTGTGTGTGTGAGTGTGTATATACATACCTACTATATACCTACTGGTGCATTTCAGAATATCTAATGCTGAAAACAGCAAATGAAAATATTGACAGGAAAATATTACCACCACATATATCGAATGTCATGTGTATATGAATAAAAACTACAGCACATTTAATGTAGAGGTATAGTAATCGATCACTGTAATGTAACTAAGAGTATAACCTGTAAGTGTTATTTTATCTCACAAATCATTGTCATATGCACTTGACAGTATATCACATGACTTCCATTAACTGTGTAACCTGTCAAGCATATCCACAATGACAGTGTATCTCATGACAGCAATAAAAGTGTGTAGGATGTACACAGGGATTTGAGATGGTATGTATATTTGGATGGCAGTAAATGTGTTGAGTATGATGTACATACTGAACATTTGCACTTGGCAGGTTGTAAGTGTTACACATAAACAACTGCAGACATTGTAGCCTGTAATACAGATCATAAACTAAAGCCATATTAGTATAGCAAAGCAGGTTACTAAATAGCTGCACAATAGTAATAGTGAAACATTTGTAGAATACATGAATACTCATAACACTACAAGACAAACAGAGGGGCAAAACTATTGACTGTGGCATTCAAAAAACATGGCAGTAATGATGCATGCTGTACTTATAGGTTCATAGGTAGGTACTAGGCTATTGGAGCTAGGGCCTATATAAGCCTATCCAAAAAGGTACCCTGGCTTTCGCCACCCAAGAAAATTATTTTCCTGTGCCCCTTATCGAGCAGAGCCCCAGAGGTGATCCCCATGGTGGATTTCCTATTTCCCATCCAATCATCAAAATTTTTCTTGAGGAGCTTTGTGTGATATATGGGAAGTCTCTGAGACAGGAATCTATCCCTCCAGCATGTTCTGTTTATTGTGGTGACAAGGTTTAGATCCCTAGAGAGTGTAGCTCAGAGGGATTGGGATTTCTTTAAGTGAAGCATGTCCAACAACTCTGGGTTTGACATAGCTTTGTATGTTAGGCAAAGATCACCTCTGAGTAGGCGATATGCGATAGAGTAAACCTGGTGTTTTTTGAGACGGTCTGCATAGGTCATCTGTTTGAAGCCAGTAATCCTCATTGTGAGGTATTTCTGTGGCCTTTCCAGCTGTTGGAGATGTCTTGTGAAGTACATACCAAAAGGGGTATTGTACTCTATAATGGGTCTAATGAGTGACGAGTAGAGGGGAACAATGACTTCCTTTTTCCTGGATGAGAAACCTTTTGTGATGAGGTGTGCCACATAGAAGGATTTCCTGACTACTGTGGTGATATGATTATCAAAGGAGAGACTACTGTATACCTGTGTCCCAAGGTATCTTATCACACTTTTGGTGTTAAGTAGACTACCACTTATGTGGTAGCTCATGGGTACAGAGTTTTTACCAAAGGGGATGACAATGCACTTTTTCGCATTGAGCTTGAGGCCATGGCTTTGACAACAAGCATCTGACTCAGTGATGCCCTTTTGTAGGATATCTACATTGTTAGGAGTTTCAATTATGACTCCTAGTTTGCAGTCATCTGCAAACTTTGTTAGCCAAAGACCTTCTGCATTAGTCTGTACTTCAGAAAAGTAGATACCAAACAGGAAAGGATCCAGGATTGAACCCTGTGGTACTCTACTTGTTACTGGTCTGAAGTCAGAATTGGAGTCTGCTACTTTCACAGTGTGGGTTCTGTCATTGAGCCAGTTGGGAACCCATCTTGTGACATAGGGATTTATAGCTAGTTTAGTGAGTTTATCTATAATTCGAGAGTGGGGGATGGTGTCAAAAGCCTTGGCGAGATCTAGATACGCTGTGTGAACCACATTACCCTCATCTACGGCTTTGGTGACAGCTTCAAAGAAGTCTATCAGGTTTAGAAGACATGATCTGCCTTTTACAAAACCGAACTGGGTGGGGTGCTGAGTTTGGAGATTACCAATGTCTTTGTTTATAAGTTACATGATGATACATTCCATGGCCTTACAGACCAGGCTCGTTAGGCTAATGGGGTGGTAGTTACCAGGGTCCGTGGTGGCTCCCCCTTCGTGGAGTGGGATAACCATCATTGTACACCATTCAGTAGGCACAAAGCCTGAGGTGAGGCTATGACTGAACATGGTGCTTAGGTGGGGTGCCAGTTCATTTTGTAGTTCATACAGAATGCAGCCTGGGATGTTGTCAGGTCCCATGCACTTGGCTTTGGAGAGTGTGGTTTTTACCTGTGCAGCCGTGAGTACAGGAACTTTGCATTCTTCCGGTATAGAGAAGGGCCCTTTAAGGGGTTAGAGAGGGGTAAAGTTAGCACTGAACCTATCTGCCAGGATGTTGGCAATATCAGTTGGTTCTGTATATTTAGTGCCATTGTGCTGTAACTCAGAGCAGATCTGAGTGTTGCCATTGAGATTCTTGACATAGCTGTAGAATGCTTTGTGGTTGTCTTTAGGATCAGTGGCAATTTTGTTTTCATAACTAGCTTTGGAGGATTTTATGAGGGATCTCAGCTTCTTACTGAGGCTGACCAGGGAGTTCCTCCAATCATGGGATTTTACTATTTTTTGCAACAGTTTCTTTCTTCTGTTCTAGAGTTTGTTTATTGCAGGGACCACCAGATTGGCTTCCTTTTTTTGGAGGATAGCATCTTGGTTATGTTAGGAATAGCATGATCCATGCACTCGTGTAAGTGCTTATAAAGTGCATTTTTGTAGGGTTCAGCAGTTGTACTTCTCTTGTCCGTCTGCATGGGTATCATGAAGTTTGCCACTTTTGTCTTAAGAAGCATGAAGTTGACTTCGGAGAAATTTTTTTTACAGTGGTTTCCCCTAATGGGTGGGGTAGGGGCAGGATATGGATGTCTAGGGTGATTAGCTTGTGGTCGGATCTGACCAATGAGGTATTGATCTCTGGTGTGGAGTACCAGTCGCCCATGTTGTTAATGACCAGGTGTAGGATATTGCTGCCCCTGGTGGGGGGTGTGGATAAGTTTATCCAAGGCATTGGAATTTATGAATTCCAGAAAACATTGAGCAAAAGAGTTGGTACATGAGTAGTTTTCCCATTTAATGGTGGGGTAGTTGAAATCTCCCATCATGAGAGTGTTGGGTTGTATCCTAATATTTTCCAGTGTATCAAGAAATGAGGAGTTGGAGTCCTGGGCATGGTGGGGGATCTGTAGCAAGTTACAATTTGGATTGTGGTCTTGCCTAGAGTTAGTTGCACTTGGATAATCTTGGATGCATTATGCTGAGCATCTTGCCTGGAGGTGTGGATATCCTTAATGAATATGGACACGCCTCCACCTTTAGTGTTTTGTTCCAGGTTAGGTGGCCGAAAGGTGTGGTATGAATTATAGCCTGGTAATGCAGAGGTGCTCTCTGGAGCCTTTAACCATGTCTCATTCACTGTACAGATGTTGATGTTCTCCATTTTAAGGAGTGCCTCAAGTGAATACATTTTGAGGTTTAGACTTCTAGCACTGAGTAGCATTACCCTCAGATTTTGCTTGCTTGTACCTGTTACAGTGGTGAATTTGTCATTTGAACATTGCCTAAAAAAGGCACTATAGGGTTGGCAAGAGTTTTAGCCAGTATCTGGAATCCCAAAGGTGATAGGTGCAGGCCATCTCTGACAAAGCATCATGGTCTGTTGATCATGTCATCTCAGGCAGACAGATACTGGATCTCCTTAGAATGACACCAGAAGCTTAGCCTATAGTTGAAGTTAATTATTTTGTCCTTGTACTGTGATATCATTCTTGGTGATGGCAGGACCCTACTCAGGGCTAGGGTCACACCTGCCTGGGCTACAAGATTGGAGAGCTCCTCCATCTCTCGTTTCATGTAGTCCAGGGAGGTATGCCTCAAGTCATTCACACCTACATGGACATGACAGATTCATATTTGTACTTGTTGTGGAATGACCTGAGTCCATGCGTTATGTGGTGGATCCTGGCACCTGACAGGCAGCTGACAGTAACTTTCTCCTTGTTTAGCCTGGTGAGTGGAACATCAGTGTGCCTGACTATAGAGCCACCTATGACTAGAGTGTTGGGTACGTTGTTATGCCTTATGGGCTATGGCTGAGTGGCATACTGAGTTTGTGGGCTATGTGTCATTTGGGTTGTGTTGGGGGGGGGTGGAGGTTGCTTGCATTTCTGCTTTGGAGCAGATATTTATTGAGAGCCTCCGCGAATGTAGGTGTGTGTTTTGAGTTTCTGTGTTTCTGCTTTGGTGGTGTAGGTTTTGAGGGAATATGTGGTGAGTGTGGTGTGGTACAAGTGTTTACCTTCCCCTCTTGACTGTCTAGGCCAGTCATGGGTGAAGAGAGCTTTGCTTCCAGTTTGGCTATATAAGTGCATCTCTCACAGGTTGTAGTGTTGGGTGGTAGGAGTAGAGAGTTGTCTGTGTACATGAGGCAATTGCTGCATTGCCCCAAGATGCCCAGATTCATCAGGTAGACAGGAGAAAACTCCAGGAGCTGACCCTTAGACATGCCTGGATAGGTGCTTATTTATTAAGTACTAAAAACTGTTTTCCTCTAGACAAGTGAGGAAAGTTGAGTGCTGTAGTAAGTTGTAGCTTATTTAGTGCTTATAACACAGTGGCGGTGGTGCTGCGGTAGTGCTGTCGCCTGAAAGTAAGACGTTGTCCCATTCGATTCTCAGCTAGAGCGTCTTCTGTCTGAAGACGTGCGTGAATGGGTGTACCTTCATTGAAGGTTGTGCATCAGGGCTGGCAACTCGGCACATAAAAATCTACTGCCAATTATTAGCAGACTGGAGTTCCGCTGTGGTGATCCCTAACCAGGAAAAGCCAAAAGACACAACAACAACAACAACAACAACAACAAGTTCTGAACAATTGCTGAGGTCAAAGAAACAGATTTGAATGCTAAAACTTAAAAAAATGGCTAATTTTAAGGGAAAATTTAAAAAGTAGACTTTATGGTGTCGGGAATAGTTTAACCCTAGCTAAGCAGCGATGCATAAAGTGTATTTTTTTTTATATAACAGTAACAAATGAGCAAACTGATTTAAACAAAATTAACCAATTAACCAATAAAAAGCTAAAAACTGAGCCCCATTCCAGCAGTCTTCAATCAGACAAGTCCTAACTGCACACTCCTGCCACTAGGGTGCAGGGGAACAAAAAAGATGGTCTGGATTAGTGCTCAAGTTATACAACCAAAGCTAGATTAAGAAGGTCTGAATTTAATCTATGCTACATCAAACAAGGTGTACCAATTTCAGAAAGAAACAGTTTAAATAAGCAGGCACAATAAGCCTTTAACCAGAAACTCCCCGCTCAGAAGGGCAGAATCTACCCTTTCCTCCCACAAGAGTGCAGACCACACCTTCTTAATGTAAAATAACTGGCCCGAAGCCTAAGTGCTTAAACCAGAAATAATACACTTTTAAAATAAAAGACACTAAGCCTTCAATCAGCAACTCCCAACTTAGAAGGATGTAAGCTACCTGTTCTGCCACAACAGTGCAAACCACAAACCTTCTTAATGTAAAACAACTGTCTGAAGCCCAAGTGCTTAAACCAAAGGCTTAGAATAACAGTTACAATTTAATCAGGCTGCTAACAAGCAGTAATAAATGCATCAGAATAAATGCAATTAAGTACTTTTAAGAACAAGCAGCAAAAGTAAAATAAAGTAATAAAGTAGGAAGAAACACAAATACAGTAAAAGCAGATGAATAAAGTACAATTTTTATATATAACAATAGAAAACAAACAGATTTAAGGAAATTACCCAATTACCAGTAAAAAAGCACAAAACTGAGCCCTGTTCCAGCAGTCTTAAATCCAACAAGTTTTAACTGCACACTCCTGCCACTAGGGTGCAGGGGAACCTTCTCCAAAAAAGATGGCCTGGATTAGTGGTCAAATTATACTAACAGAGCCAGATTCAGGATGTCTGAATCAAGTCTATGCTGCAGCAAACAAGGCCCACCAATTTCAGAAAGAAACAGTTCAAATAAGCAGGCACAATGAGCCTTTAACCAGAAATTCCCAGCTCAGAAGGGCAGAATCTAGCCTCTCCTCCCACAAGAGTGCAGCCCACAAACCTTCTTAATGAAAAATAACTGGCCTGAAGCCCAAGTGCTTTAACCAGAACTAATACACTTTTAGAATAACAGACACTGAGGCTTCAATCAATTCCCAACTTAGAAGGATGTAAGCTACCTGTCCTGCCACAACAATGCAGACCACAAACCTTCTTAATGTAAAACAACTTGTCTGGAGCCCAAGTGCTTAAACCAAAAGGCTTAGAATAACAGTTACAATTTAATCAGGCTACTACCAAGCAGTAATAAATGGAGCAGAATAAATACAACTGAGTACTTTTAAGAAGATGCAAAAGCAAAATAAAGTGCAATTTTTTTTATTTTTTATTTTTTAAGAAAAGTGTAAGGAGAGAGGAAGAAGGAGCAGAAGAAAAATTCAAGGTTAAGAACCTTAAATGGGTTGGCCTTCTCAAATGTTTTCTCTGTATTAAGTAGAGTGAACACTAGACTGGGAGGTGTGTCCCAGATCAAATTTACAGTAATGGCGGGCAACTGCAAAGCCACCAACTATAACAACACCACAAGAATAGGGTGGTGGAGGGGAAAATAGTTTCAGGACAGATGAGAAACAGAAAACAATGCCAGAAAATGTATAAAACAATTCAGTCAGGCAAAATTAAGACAATGCCAAACTCTGAAAGGTTAAAATGCCAAGAAATATACTTATCAATCAGCGATATATTTCCAGATTGTTTGAGAATCACACACCAGCCAGACACCAGGAGTTTCCAACAGTGTATTCAGGAATTTATAAACAGAAACTATTTTTAAATCAGCAAGCCTTGAAGCAATCAGATAACACAAAAGCTGCTAGACCAGTTTTATAAACTCCACCTCAGAAATAGGAGGTAATCAGTTTCAAGACAGATGAGAAACAGAAAACAATGCCAGAAAATACATAAAACAATTCAGTCAGGCAAAATTAAGACAATGCAGAACTCTGAAAGGTTAAAATGCCCAGAAATATACCTATCAATCAGCAATATATTTCCAGATTGTTTGAGAATCACATACCAGCCAGACACCAAGAGTTCCCAACAGTGTATGCATGAATTTACAAACAGAAACTACTTTTAAATCAACAACCTTGAAGCAATCAGATAACACTAAAGCTGTTAGACCAGTTTTTTAAACTCCACCTCAGAAATAGGGGGTAAGCAGTTTCAGGACAGATGAGAAACAGAAAACAATGCCAGAAAATATATAAAACAATTCAGACAGGCAAAATTAAGACAATGCATAACTCTAAAAGGTTAAAATGCCAAGAAATATACTTATCAGTCAGCAATATATTTCCAGATTGTTTGAGAATCACACACCAGCCAGACACCAGGAGTTTCCAACAGTGCATGCAGGAATTTACAAACAGAAACTATTTTGAAATCAGCAAACCTTGAAGCAATCAGATAACACAAAAGCTGTTATACCAGTTTTATAAACTCCACCTCAGAAAATAGGGGTTCAGCAGTTTCAGGACAGATGAGAAACAGAAAACAGTGCCAAAAAATATATAAAACAATTCAGCTAGGCAAAATTAAGACAATGCAGAACTCTGAAAGGTTAAAATGCCAAGAAATATACTTATCAATCGCAATATATTTCCAGATTGTTTGAGAATCACACACTTCAAAGCTGTATAGATCATTCACAGGTTACTTTATAGAAGTAATATATAATACACTTCATTGTAGTATAACCTAAACTTGTGCAATGTCATGCTTTTTCCCAAAAACCCTTACTGACAGTTTTCTCATTAATATAGAATCAAGCAGGGGAAAAATCATACTTAAGAATACAGACAGTGAAAATTCTGGTGCAAAAGTGCCCATACCTCAAGACATAACTATCACAATGTTATGAGTCATTAAAGGACATTATAAATAAACATGGAACTATTTTAATTTCCTCCTTTCTTCCTGTCCCTGATAGCTACTGTTTTAACATGCAGAATACCATTTTTGTTCTGTCCTTATTATTGATTTGCTGAAATAAAATGACAAAGCTACCATTTTCTAAAACCTTTATTCAGAGGATAATTGAAGTGATGGCCATCTCCCATTCACTTCCACCAATAACTTGTGGTTCTCATCTTAGGAACACTCATCCATCCTCTACTCAGATTCAACATTTCTGCCATTAATGTAGGGACTTGTGTTCTTATTTTTATCCTCCACTATCATTTCTTGTTAACAAATCTCTCATATCAGATTGATATATCCCCCCTACAGCTGAGGGATCTGCCTTTTCCCATCTCTCATGATAGACTTTTTAAATGCTAATATTAATATTTTTATTAATACCCTATCTCTTTTGCTGCATTTCTTCTCCAATGAAAATCCTAACAGGTATGTCTCTATAGATATTGGGGACTTCCCTGGCAACAGGCTTCTTATTACATCCTTAGAATATGTTATTAGCAAATCCAATTTCAGACAGTCCCAAAAAATATGGGAACGTGTGCCTAAAAAATTCTCTTCACGTGTCCAGAAGCAGTTATTGACAGTTGGATACATTTTAGTAATATAAGACAAAGTATACAAATATTTATGGAGACATTTGCATCCTGGATACATTTTAGCAATATAAGACAATGCATAAAATATTTATGGAGACATTTGCATCCAAATATTTTAAACTTCAACAAACAAGTTATCTCTTAAGATGTTTTATTAATTTTCAGACATTTTTTCTGGGACAAGTTCCTTTCCAAACATCCTCTCCCACTCCTTTTCACATTTAACCCCTGTGTGTGTCTTTTATTACTTTTATTATTTTGTATATTGCTAAAACTACCTTTTAGGAGGTCTAATCTTGAATTTGTATCACTAGTAAGTAATTAGTCTACCTCAAATTTCCTCTCTTGATATTCAGTCCTGCTAATACTACTCTGTGTATGTCTCTCCGTCTTCTATAGAACAACAATTCTTGACCCTTTCCCTAAAATGTAACTGCATAGGATTCCCATGGCAAGAAGGTACTGTATTATTTTTCTCTACTTTACAACAGTATTTGACCTCTTATGATTTGACAGCCACTTAATAATGATCTCGGATTCTTGTTTACCAAATGTACTTGCTTTCTATGTGGCTAGAGCTACTATCCCTTTCCCTATATTCATATCCTTCATCATCAATTTTTACTGCATCATTAATATGTTTCCATATCTCTTTTATTCTAAATTGAGCTTGTGGCCAAAGGACGATGTCAGGGTCCAGCTAAACTTTTCTGCCATTGACCAGCATAACTGTATCCATTCAGGCCTGCCCTTTATACATTGCCAGATCATGAATATTCTAACTTAAAAAGCTCAATGTTAGGGTCAAATATCTGCTAAGACTGAATCTCTTAATTCCTTAGATTTAGTCAGCATACTCCAAGTCAACCATGATTTGGCTGTGCCCCAAATAAAACCAAGCCAATAAGATTTTCATATCCCTGAGAAAACATACAACTGTATCTATTGGGAGTGCCTGAAAAAATACAGCAACAAGGACAGAACAAATAGCTGAATGGCTTGAATACGCCAATGCAAGCCTAAGTACATTAATTTCCATGCCTTAATCCATTTTTTCATCTTCTTGGTGTTATAAGAGAGTCTATTGAGTTGTTTAATGAAACTGCTATTTTTATCCTGAATTAATCGATTTCTTCTCTCTGGAACAACTGCAGACATTTGCTATTGATTGAAAGTTAAGGGGTTATAGTTTAACTTAATTGCTTGCATTTTAGTGACATTAACTTTATAACCTGAGATTCTTCCAAACTGTGGTAACTCAGGTGTGCATCTACATTTGTTAGATATACCAACAAATCATTCTCATATAATGCAAGTTTAATTATTCTTTCCTCTATACATAATTTGTCAAGACTAGATTATCTGAGCCTTGTGGCTAAGGGTTCCAAATGTAGGGCAAATACGGTTGGAGACAAAGGACATCCTTGCCTGGTACCTCTAACTATCCTAAAGGCAGTTATCAACTGGCATGGGAAATGAAGATATTCTAGAAGTAGAACATAAAGTCCCACTTTAACCTATCAAATGCTTTTCTGCAATTATACATAAGTTCAATGTTTGCTGGTGTGCCTGTTCAACCTCTTGTATGAACAATAATGTTTTCCTTATCTTGTATAAGGTTTGCCTACCCTTAACAAATCCACTCTGGTCTTTATATATTATATTAGGGACAACATTAGCCGATCTGTTAACTAGTGCTGTCATAAATATCTTGTAATGTTAGTTAACAACTGATATTGGTCTATAAGATGCCTGGTTTGATAGGTCCTTTCCTGGTAGAAATTATTGCCACCGTCCATGATGGAGAATGGAAATGCAATACTTCATTCATCAACTGTAGTGAAGTGGGGTTCATATTTTCCCCACCATTCAAATATAGCCCTAAGGGAATATCATCCAGTCCAGGAGTTTTTCCTACTAGAACCTTCTTTCGGGTGTCATTCAGTTCCTCAAGTGATAAGGAATCCATTGGGTGATCAAAACTGCCTGATTAAATTCTGGGGGTGCATCCCTGCCTATGTACTTTTTAACATCCTGTTGTGTAATTTGTCTCTAAGAGAGAAATCATAGAGTGTCTTATAATATTGCTGAAAAGCATATAGTAATTCTCTAGAATTTTCCAGTATACAATTTCTATCCTGTTAGCTGATTTTAAATACTAGCTTATCTGCTTTAGTCTGCTATAATTGCATTGCAAGAGTTTTTTGGGCTCTGGGAGAATTCCCTTAAAATCTTCTGAAATACTTTATTCAAAAATTCCCTTTGTTTTACCAAAATATCTTCTTTCTCCCTTTGCACTTCCTTAATTTCATCTCTTAAGTCTACTTGTAATTAATTTTCTTCCCTTTGCTAGTCTATCAGTACATATCTTTAGAGGAAAATTATCATCTTCCATTTTTGTCTAGCATGTTATTGGATCATCACTCTTCAATACATCTTGCATGCCTATGAGCTTAGTAAATGCTGTATTTCTCTAATGTAACGAAATGAAGAAAAATAAAAAATTTCAAATAAGCAACTAAGAAGTGCTTAAAAAAGAGAACTTTAATTTAACAATTAAAATAAATCAGATACATCCAGTAAATCAAGTGCTTTAGTCTCCAACCATTTGGAGACTTTATCAAGCATGCCCCAACTGCTAATAAATTTATAATACAAAGTTAACTACTGAACCAATCAACATCCAGGGTTCATGAATAATTCATGAGCAATGACTATTCCTACAATTTACATCTAATAATGTCAAATTACCACACATAAAATATTCATCATCCTAAATATTACCGACTATAATACATATAAATACATAACTATAAAATACATTACTAAAATACAATTGAATGTGTGTAAATACAATTTAATAAAAACTCAACATTTCCTATATGTTGTACACCTCAAATAACCCTAATGTATTATAATATAAATGAATAAATACATGTATAAATAAATACATAATAGATACAGTATAAAAGTCACCAATGTATACATATAAGACATAAAAATAATGCATATGTTTCAACTATTAAGAATTACAAGAACATTTCTTTAAAAGCATCCTCTGTCTAAAGCTTTTAATCTTAAAAAGCAAGTAATTGCAACAGATTCAGTTAAGACTGGCCATTGAGTTGCATTAATTCTCAACTGCCATAAGGCCTCACTTTTCTCCAAATATAAAGTCCAAGGTACACCTCTTGGGTCTATTTTAATAACTTCAATAAAAGTGAATTTAAAGTCATGTCTGGGCCATTCCATACAATGTTTTGCAAGGGCATTGGTTTCTTTTTGCAGTCTGATATCCCTCAAATGCTCATAAATATGTTTTTTTAAGTTTCCTTTCTGTCTTTCCAATAAAAAAACAAGCACAGTTGGAACAGAAAGCACAATAAACCACCTTCTTGGTGTAACAGCTGCACTTTTTTTGTAAAGAGACCTTTATACCATTTATGTTAAATTTTGACCCTTCCTTAATATATTGGCAATAATTGCATGCCCCACACTTCCTCATATGGCCCCCATTCCGAATCTGGTAACTCCTTTCAAAGATGTTCTTTAAAGTTTGTCCCTTTCTATATACCACAATAGGCTTCTCACTTATGCATTGTCTAATATCATTACTTGAAGTCAAAATTATCCAATTTTTATCCAAAGTCCTAAACGTTTCTTTACTGTCAAGATTATAAGAAGTGATAAAAGCTGAACTATTATTTGTAAGGATTCATGGGATTTTTTAGAAAGGGTTAATAATTTAGAATACAGTGAGATGGGTGTATTCATCACCATTGATGTGAAGGATTTGTACACCTCAATACCCCATGATACTGGTTTTGAATGGGCATGTGACTATTTATTGGAAAAAGGAGTATCACAACCAAAAATTAATGTATACAAACAACTATTTGAACTTGTGTTGAAAAATAAATGTATATTTTTTAATAGTATTTTTTTTATCCAAGCAGTTGATGTTGCTATGGGTTCTCCATGTGGTGGTTTGTACTCTAATTTGGTGATGCTACAATGGGAGAAAAAGTTTGTTATTAATTCAGTTTATCAACATTGCAAAATGTATGTGGGATTTTTGGATGATATTTTTATATTTTGGGATGGAACAAGTGAGATGATTAATGAATTTTTAACTCACATGAATAATTCAACAGCCTTTTTAAGGTTCACCCATAATATCGATCCCAATGAAATCTCATATTTGGATGTTAAACTGACAAAAAATACAGTCTTAAGGAATTTTGAGTCATGTATTTATAGGAAGGAAATGTATTCAAAGAGTTTTTTACATTTTGAAAGTAGCCATCCCTTCAAGCAAAAAAGAACAGTTGCTAAGGGACAGTTTGTTAGAGCTGCTCAGATGGTGTCTAGTTTTGACTCTTTATTGGATGAATGTGAACTGTTGAAAGATATGCTTCTTAAAAGAGAATATCCATTGGACTTAATTAACAACTTAATGTTGGAAATAGTTAATAAGAGAGAGAGGGGGGGGTTTTATCATGCTATACTGAATTCGGAGATGGTGCACTCTGGCAATGAAGGGAACAGGCATATGTTTTTAAATTTGAATGTTGGTTCTGTTAATATGGACAGCAATGCTAATGTGAATGTTATGACAACTGCTGAGCAAGTGCAAGCAAAAGGAAAGTTTTGTTCAGCTTTTCTCACTTCTTATAATCTTGACAGTAAAGAAACGTTTAGGATTTTGGATAAAAATTGGATGATTTTGGCCTCAAGTAATGATATTAGACAATGCATAAGTGAGAAGCCTATTGTGGTGTATAGAAAGGGAAAACCTTAAAGAACATCTTTGAAAGGAGTTACCAGATTCAGAATGGGAGCCATATGAAGAAGTGTGGGGCATGCAATTATTGTCAATTAAATTTAACATAAATGGTATAAAGGTCTCATTACAAAAAAAGTGCAGCTGTTACACTGAGAAGGTGGTTTATTATGCTTTCTGTTCCAAATGTGCTTGTTTTTATATTGGAAAGACAGAAAAGAACAGTAAAAAAGAAACACAGCACCAAAACTAAAAGGCAAAGGGAAGACCACTGGCTCAGCCTTCACCAACAATACAACACCAAATTTAGGCCAATAGTGGCCAGAGCGGGAAGTATCACTGAACCTTTGGGCAGATTTGTCGAACATAATTTGAAACAATTTGTTTCTACACATCCCTACATTTGTAGAGACTCCTGGGAATTTTTAGCTGGTATTCCATTAGGCATTTGTAACCCTGGTTTGCTCATGGTAACTATAGATGTTATAGAATTATTCCCCAGTATACCACATTCCACAGGTATGGATTGGTTTACTGAGGTTCTTGCCAAAGAATCTGGCTTAAGTAACAGCTTAGTTAACCTCTTGGCTGAATTTATGAACATCATTTTACACAACAATTTCATTTACTTCAGTGGCGAACTTTTTAGGCAGAATAAAGGAGTAGCCATGGGCTCTCCGTGTGCATCATCATATGCAAACATCATTTTACATAAATGGGAACAATTATATATCCATTCAACAAAATGGCAAGAATCTATCCTATTTTACAAACGCTATTTGGATGACATCTGCATTTTGTGGCAGGGCACAAAGGAAAGCTTCCTTGAATTTTTTGATTATATCAGCTCTACAACAGAATTTTTATCGTTCACATACGATCTTAGTGAAGACACCCTGCATTATTTGGATGTGTTATTAACCATAGACAGAGTGAGCCATCAGTTTCAATCACAAGTATTCAGGAAGAGCACTTTTTCTAATGCTTTTTTGCATTATGATAGCTCTCATCCTTTTTACATCAAAAAAGGAATAGTTAGAGGCCAACTGATACGAGCCTCTAGGATGTGTAGCTCACTTGAATTGTTTTTGAAAGAGACTAGGTTCTTGGCAACTATGTTTGAGGAGAGAGGCTACCCGTCCCATCTTATCAACTTTTTAATTTTAGAAATTAAAGAAAAAAGGGATTTAACATACCCTCCACTCTTGAGCAAAGGGATTCCATTATCTACAAACATCAAATTGGGGCAGGTTGACTCACAAAAGAGTTTCACTTATACATACACTGGTGATGCACATTTCATTGAGGACACTATGCATTCTTTCTGGCCTATTTTAACATCTCAGGATGACATCAAACCATTTATAACAGAAAAACTACATTTTACCAGGAAACGAGACATAAATTTAAAAGGAATGTTTGAACAAGCCCCATAATTTATGGTATTCTGGTGTAAGTAATTTGTCACACAGGAAAAATGGTTCGTTTAAATGTGGGATGTGCAATCAGTGTAGATACATGTTAAATGATGATCACATATTCATACCATCTAGAAATTGCACACTGAGAGCTCATGGACACTACACATGTAATTCATTTGGGGTAGTGTACTTGGGTACCTGTCTGTCCTGTTATGGTTTTTACATAGGGAAAACTGTGAGAAAGCTCAAAAAGAGAATATATGAGCATTTTTACGAGATTGAAAAAGGAATAGAAAACAACGCGTTTTTTAAGCACTCATTAACTTGCACTGATATGTCCATAAAATTTTTTGTTTTAGAGCGTGTCCAGCAGGACCAGAGAGGTGGGGATTGGGAGACCTTCCTGGAAAGTAGAGAGTTAGTATGGCAACT
Source organism: Protopterus annectens (assembly GCF_019279795.1). Lineage (NCBI taxonomy): Eukaryota > Metazoa > Chordata > Ceratodontiformes > Protopteridae > Protopterus > Protopterus annectens. The sequence goes on along the minus strand of NC_056731.1, from coordinate 1,428,623,020 downwards.
TAAACTAGATGCCACAAGGCATCCAGGTATGAATGATAGTATTAGTTTAAGGAGCATACTTAAAATGAGGAGGAACAAATTGTAATTTTAAAAAATTCTCTGTTTACATTTAATATTATATATTTAAAGTGTTTTGGTCTTGGTGCATTTATTCTTACAAAGTTTAGGTCTCAATTCATTACATTTAAATTAAATCTTTTGAAGATGGATTCATGACGGTTGTATCTGTTTAGATAATTTGTATTATTTGTTTACACAAAGTAGCATGCTTTTGGCAGCATTCTTTTATAAAGATGAACATTATTTAGTATGTTGCTATAAAAAAATTTTTGTTATCTTTGTAAAGTGCACTCACTAGGAGTATAACTTTATTTTAAAATATACATAGACTTTTTAAATATGTGGTTTTATGAATGTCAAATGACTATTGGTTTTAAAAGTATCATAGCACTTTAAACATGATTTATTTGAAGGTAACAACAACTGTTTTTAATTGATTAATTCTTTATGACTTAATTAATGAGTTTGGCCTATTAAGAGTGTTATATATACACTGAAAGGCCACACAGTTAATTTACCTTGAAAAAGCCTGAGATTCTCAGGTGAAAGCGCTTGGATTTACTTAAAGAAAGTTTTGTTCCAGTCTTAAACGTTTACGTGCTGGTTTATCTGCTTTTGCTGACAAGGGTCTTGTGAAGGAGTATTTTTAGCAACTTCTGCTCCTAAAAGAATTTTTGGTGTTGTATTGTTGGTGAAGGCTGAGCCAGTGGTCTTCCCTTTGCCTTTTAGTTTAAGACCGAAAAGTAACTTAAAAACCGTATTTATGAGCATTTGAGGGATATCAGACTGCAAAAAGAAACCAAAGCCCTTACAAAACATTGTATGGAATGGCCCGGACATGACTTTAAATTCACTGTTATTGAAGTTATTGAACTAGACCCAAGAGGTGGACCTTGGACATTATATTTGGAGAAAAGTGAGGCCTTAGGGCAGTTGAGAACGAATGCAACTCAATGGCCTGGCTTAAATGAATCTGTTGCAATTACTTGCTTTTTAAGATTAAAAGCTTTAGACAGATGATGCTTTTAAGGAAATGTTCTTGTAATTCTTAATAGTTGAACATATGCATTATTTTTATGTCTTATATGTATACATTGGTGACTTGTATACCGTATCAATTATTTATTTATTTATACATGTATTTATTCATTTATATTATAATACATTAGGGTTATTTGAGTTGTACAACATATAGGAAATGTGTTTTTATTAGATTTTATTTATACACATTCAATTGTATTTTAATAATGTATTTTATAGTTATGTATTTATATGTATTATAGTGGGTAATATTTAGGATGATGAATGTTTTATGTGTGGTTATTTGACATTATTAGATGTAAATTGTAGGAATAGTCATTGCTCATGAATTATTCATGAACCCTGGATGTTGATTGGTTCAGTAGTTAACTTTGTATTAGAAATTTACTAGCAGTTGGGGCATGCTCTGTCTTGATAAAGTCTCCAAATGGTTGGAGACGTAAGCGCTTGATTTACTGGATGTATCTGATTTATTTTTATTTGTTAATTAAAGTTTACTTTTTTAAGCACTTCTTAGTTGCCTATTTGAAATTTTTTATCTTTCTTCATCTCATTGCAACCGAGGCCGTTTTATTTTTTGGATTGTGGTTTGTTTTTTTTTACTTTTAAAAGTTTGAAGTTATTTCTCTAATGTACTTATTTATTATTAAGCTGCTAGGGCCTCCTTGTACATCATTGTAATTAATTATAATTGTGACAAAGGGAAATACTGCCAACCCAGCTAGCTGGAATTTTATAAATAATTACATGTCATTTATGAATATTTATATGATTTATATAGAAGTGTGACAGAAGGAGACACTGCCAATACAGCTCTCTGGAATTTTGTGAATAGTTATATGTCATTATGAATACCAGCATGATGCAATTGCTTGTGTTACCACTATATTGAAACTGTATGTTATGAGTGTATCAAACTGCTGGTACAAAAGTATGTATTGAACAGGATTTGTGCAATTCTTATTTATTTATTTTATTTTTATTTTGCATTTGTTAACCGAGTTAGTCTGGCTGAACTCTTGGCTTGTTTTCAACAGAGATCCGGGAAGAAAAGCTCCTCTGAGCTTCAAAGATGTATCCACAGTGAACCCTACTGGAATTCAAGGCCTTTGACATGGTCAACCACAGTATGCTTCTCAAAACTCTATCTACCCTCAACCTAAACTCCCTCACTATATCATGGTTCAGCAGCTATTTATCAAGCCGAGAACAAGCAGTTCTATAGCAGGACCAACTATCCTCCCTTCTACCTGTATCTATTGGAGTTCCTCAAGGTTCCATTCTTCGTCCCTTACTATTCTATATATTTACAAATCAGATAGCTGCTTCCTCTCCTTCTGCCTCTATAGTGCAATATGCTGATGACACTACTATCATTTGTGCTGCCCCTACCCTAAGCAAGCTACAAACAATAACACAACACAGCTTCACTCTGGCTGAAGCATGGTTTTCTACCATAAAACTTTTACTCAATCCCAAAAAAACAAAACTAACTTTCTTCAGCCCAGGTAGATCCCCTGCACTCAATGACTTCATCATTAACTCCAAGGACAATACCTCAATCACCCTAACAGCACACACTAAACTTCTAGGAGTAGTAATCAATAACAAACTCAAATTTGATATACACATAGCCCAAACAATCAAAAAAGTTCACAAAAAGCTAGGACTCTTCTATAGGAATAAACAGTTCATGACCAATTATACCAAAGCCACCATTGCCAGAACCCACCTATTATCCACCCTACAGTATGCCTCACCAATCCTGACTAATCTTTGCCACAGCAAACAAGGCAACATGGCATCTTGCTACAACAATATTACCAAATTTGCCACAGCTGCCTCTAATACAGCCCACCACTGTCTTTCTCTCAAACAGCTCAACTGGCTTGAGCTGCCTTAATTACTTCTTACCACTCAACTCCCCAAGGCCCACAAACTATATTACCTCCCAGATAAAATCCCCATTTTACAAGACCTAATACAACCCTACACCACCACCCGAGCCTTAAGGTCAACAGACCCAAATCACATAAATGTCATCAAACAAAGGAATGAGGCTGGAAAATCTCTTTTTGCCTGCTCTGTAACAAAGGTCTGGAACTCACTTCCAAAACACATAACTTCTACTGGTTCTGCTCCACAATTTAAAAAAAACTATTCAAAACCCACTACTTAAACAACTGGCTATGCCCATGTGACTCTCCAGGCTAATCCACTACATTTGCAGTGATACAATGATTTTACCATGGATCACCTAATACTGTCTAACCTCTGTATATTAATTCTTAACTAACAATGTTCTATTCTGTTTGTATCTACTTATTCATCTCTGAAGACATTTAAACATTTACCTACATACAAGTGGTATGCTTCTGGAATACAATAATTGTATCTATACATATATCTGTGAAGAAATGTAAAATATGTTCTTGTATAATATTGTATGCATTTAGGAGAAAGTGTTGTAGTTCATAAAATTGTTATTTGTTAGATTGTTTTTTAAGTGGAGCTTTTCACCCCGTGCCTCCACTGAAAATGGACCTGTGTCCAGTCGGACTTTCCTGGTCAACAAATGTAAAATAAAAATAAAAAATAAAAATAAAAAAATAATTGCAAAACTTAAGAATAGTTGAGGTTAATTTACTTTATAGCTGAGCCATAAACAAAACATGCTATTTCTCAGTTTCAGTGCAATAAGAGACACAATGTCTAGAGCTAAAAGTTTTTGTATTGTCTTAAAAGAGAAGTAACTACTAGGACTGAGATGTTTAAGTGTTTTATTGCTTTATGACTTCCAACAGCTGCACATCTCTAAGCAGAAGCTTTTGTTTATGTATTTTCACAAGGAGATGCCAAATGCTACAATGGGTGTTTAGCCTGGGAATTGAATTCAGGTTACAAAAAGTGATGTCATGCTGCAAGTATCCCACCAGTAATATTTGATACTAATTTAAGAACTCTCTAAGAGAGTGACAGGGCAATTTGTATTTTGTCTTTGACCTAACAAGAACATCCGTTCACTACTTTCTGCACTTGCCTTGCTATAAGTAAGTTTTTAGGGCATAGTAACTCTTTTAGTTTCAGATAGGAATAATAGTAAAGTATAACTTAGATGCTTTATTTATTTATTTGAGACTGTCCTGCAATGTTGTTTTAAATATTTCCTGTGATTTTGAACTCTGAAGTTACTGTGATGATTTATTGAGTATTTTCTTGTTATTTTATTATTTATTATTAAATATATTTAAACCTTTCAATTGTGGCTAGTCTGGTCTGCATATCTATTTGGTGACACTGTACAGGCCACTCCTAAATAGTCCTGCTCTTGGTCAGACTACCATTTGGATTAATAGTAACATTTCACAGTAGAATTGGGCACTCTTTGTTAAGGGCCTTAAAGTAGCTGATAAAGAGTGGCTGGTTGCAATCAGAACTACCTTACAGTCTGGGCAGAAGGGGGAATAGCTAATAAACCTGTGACAGCCTTTCTCAGGTGTGTGTGTGTGTGTGTGTGTGTGTGTGTGTGTGTGTGTGTGTGTGTGTGTGTGTGTGTGTGTGTGTGTGGGTGTGTGTGTGTGTGTGTGTGTGTGTGTGTGTGTGTGTGTGTGTGTGTGTGTGTGTGTGTGTGTGTGTGTGTGTGTGTGTCAGCAACTTGGGCAAAGACACAAAGCACTTGGTTAGACAGAAAGAGTGCTGGAGGTTTTGGCTTGCCCACTCAGCTGAGATCTCACCCCTATAGCTGTGCCAGTGGGGAGAAACCACCCCCAGACTGACTGTGATCTCTATATGCTCTTAAGAGTGATTGCGTTTTACTGTGTGTGTGTGTGTGTGTGTGTGTGTGTGTGTGTGTGTGTGTGTGTGTGTGTGTGTGTATTTATCATCTTCCTAGTGTGTACATTCCCCGCTGTTGCCAGTGGTGAGTATTGAGGCTCCTTGATTACTGGGCCAATGCAGGGGCATCACAATAATATTAAAATCTCCTTCCCAAAGGAATATACACTCTTAAAAAAACATCTATTTGTGACAAATTTCTTGTAACTCCTACAAGCGGGGTCTCTGGATGCCTATACATACAAGCTATGGTAATTAAGTTGGCCTCTGCTTTACCTTTTACTGCTGCTTTTCTACCTTGTGCATCATTAATTATCTAACATCAGAAGCTCTTTGTTTATTTTAGTTATTTATTTATTTATTATTTCTATTCAGAAGTACTATTGTACCACTTTTTTTGGCCCTCTGGGAACAAGGAAGATACTGCTACCTCAAAACCTGCTGATGTTGCACCTTACTCAGGTGTGTTTCATATAGCAAAATTACCTGTGGGGAAGACCTTCTCAACTACCCCAATACTTTCTGTCTTCTGGATTTTCTAGCCCATTAGCCTTCCAAGAAATCACTCACATGTTCTAGTGTTGGGGACTTCCCACTGGCATAAGGCAATAAATGAAAAACCCTCAGCTGAGATAATCAGTTAAATATACCATCACCTACCACTTGTGATGCCCTTCCTTTTCTTTTTCATTTTGCCTCATGGCACTTAAAATATACAAAAAGAAAAAAACCTCAATAAATCTCTGCGTAAGTAATACATCAATGCTTGATCAGCATGAAACATCCCTAAAAATATAACAGCAAAACATAACGATAATGATTATATATACACAGACATGAAGAAATCAACTTCCATGGCAGACTGAATCATCATTCTACTATGGTAATTGTATACTGGGGCTACCATGGAATGTAACCCACAGGGGCATATGTTTTTCTTTCTGAATAAACGGCAAGAACATTGGGATGTGTCAAAGTCCAGTGTCTATGTTATATAAGTTAGGAGGCATTAAAAGTAGCCATAATAGTACCATACACACACATACATACACACACACACACACACAGACACACACACACACACACACACACACACACACACACACACACACACACACACACACACACATATACACGCACACATAACTGATATTAGCCAAAAGCCAGAGAAGTGATTGAAGGACATAAGTCTCAAAGTAGATACCGCCTTATGTAAAGTCAGCATTAATAGTTCAAAGTCCATCAATTCATTTCTTTTCTGCTTTACCCAGCTGATGAAATACTAGCTAGGACAATGTTTTTTTTAATCAAATTTTGCTCTGAGACTGTCTTGTCTTGTTGACTTAAAAGCAATTCTTGTTCTCCTCCACATTTGAACCTTCTGTAAGTACTTCCAGCACTTTAACTGGGTCTGCATAAGTCTTAGTTCCAGTTGGGAAAAACACCCTCAGGTAAGCCAGAAACAGTGGCTTAAATTTCAGTTTCCTGCTCCTGCATAGCCAAAGAACTGCAGTAAATCTACTCCTTTTTCTTGTGAGTCTCAGAGCTGTAATCCTGGCCAACATCGATGCTAACATCTCCACACACCCATTTCTTCCCTGGTAGCCAAAGTTTACTCATTTTCTTTTCTTTTAAATTGTAATTAGTGAAGTGGTGAGTCATTTCTCTGGGGTTTTTTTTTATTTCCCTTGGGTTTGTAGTGAATATGGCCTATGACCCTGCTCAGTCAAAATGTTCTGTGATGAAAACCCAGTCCATATCCACCAGCAGGGATGTTATAAAAGTACTCTACCCTCTTTCCTTTTTGGAATACAGGGGAATCTAAGATTCTTTCTGTGTGCTCTGTCTTAAATGTCTGTTATTCCTTTCCAGCAATTCAGTTTTCACATGGTTGTCTGTGACATGAATACTCATCTGCTTCACTTCTTTTTGAATTTCATGCAGGGTGTCAGAAAGTACAGATAGTGCTCCGTCTGCTTCCACAAAGCATTTCTCAGTTCTTCCAGGCAGCATAGTCATCTACTTTTGACTCAATTACCATTCATTTTCTTAAAATCTAGCTCAACAATGTTTCAGCTGGTGGGGGTCTTGCAGCTAAGGTCTGCTGCGATTCTCCCATCACATTGTGTTGGCACTGCTTAGCTTGTTTCTGTGCTGTTATGGCTGGCATTACTTCTCTTAGTGTTTAATTTTTCAATCTGTGATGAGCGGTTATGTCTACCTTTCAACATTCAGAACATGAGGAGTTTACAGGAAAGTATCTTCTGTTAATTTACTATGTAATGTTGGCAAATCTCAGCTGCACATCATCACATTCACTGATTTAGCATGGAGAGCAGGATTCCTCTGTGTTTATGCCACCTCCACAACTGTAAGTCACTGTGATGCAATGCTTTTAATGTTAAAATGAATTACAAAACAGTCTTGTTACATTGATACGTTTGTATTGTACCACTGTAGAAAAATGTTAGCATGCATGTATTTAAATGTATGAATATGATATCACATCCATGATTATAACTATTTGTACAGAGACATCATTTAGACATTCAAAGACATATGTTAATACTGCACTCTAGTCACTACTCAAAACATCAAAAAGTAGCCCATGTTTGCAACATCTGAAGTGCTAGCAAATTATGTTTTTAACAATATATGTGTAACATTAGAAACTGAAACTGCCCACAGTTTCACAACATATTTTCCATGTATGCACCTTTTGCATTTACATCCCACATGTATAACTCATTTCAGGTATGTGACTTATGGTAACACATGCATGACACCACATGTAGTGTTCAGTAAATAGGAACCAAAATGTTGTATACGCATTTTCAACTTTTTCACACAGATCAGATATTTGAATGAAAACAAATAGTACCAGTCAATGGCTATCAAATATGCATAGCTGAATGAGTCAGTTCACATTGACATGCTGGCTGCCAGGCCATTCAAGTAGTCACAGTCGAATAGGGTGGAAGTGTTTCTCTTTAATAGATATACAACTTCACTTACGGGATCTTGAGATGCCACCTCACAACACAGCACATCAAATAGGCGCCAGATCACTTTATACATTTTGTATCATTTGATTGTCATTAAATAGGCACCAGATCACAATGTACATTTTGTATCATTTGATTGTCATTAAATAGGCACCAGATCACAATGTACATTTTGTATCATTTGATTGTCATTAAATAGGCACCAGATCACAATGTACATTTTGTCTCATTTGATTCTCATTAAATAGGCACCAGATCACAATGTACATTTTGTCTCATTTGATTGTCGTTAGTGCAAACTCAAATTGAAGAGCCCGAAATCCTCCAGCAAACTGTGTGACGCTATGTATGGAATACAGCTGTCTACAGTTTGTACAACCACCAAAAAACATTCTATCAACCATTTACACTAAGGTTTGCTCTGTTGTGATAATTAAAACAGTGACATCATTTGCAGCATCTGAGTGCAGTTTATGTATGACTTTACCTGATTTTTGTTACCATATTGATATATCTAGCTCCTTTAAACTGCCAGGTTTACTTAGGAAGACAATAAACCTTTTATGGCTGTGTCTATTTACTGATTGTCTCAGAGAGTTCCAAGAACTCAGCTACACTGCACTGCAGTATTGCATGATAATCGGGTCATATCTGACTCAATAGCACCAGCAGGTGGATCAGAAGACTTATATGCACACAGCTTGATGTCTGCTGCAGGTATCATTATTTAAACCTCTTTTGGATCAGTTGTGTACATATGTGAAGTAGATTTCAGTAACTGCTCCCCAGATTATGCACATGTGGTTACTACTCTTCCTTGTATCCTTCATTTTCCTTCTACATAACCAGTATGTTTTATTACTGACCTTTTTTCTCATTGATGTACAAGTAGCTGTCTTTCAAGTTCCATGATTTTTGTTGCAGTGTAGCATTGTTTGAGCATTCCTGGAACTATTGTGTATTCATTTGCAACACTTTGTTGCATCATGATGAGATGATGAGTGCCTTATTCATCACGATTTTTACTTCCTCATTTGCAACAATTTGTTACATCATGAGGGTGGTGCTGCGGTAGCGTTGTCGCCTCACAGTTAGACCTTGCCCATTCGATCCTCAGAGCGTCTTCTGCGTGGTGACATGCGTTCCTTCATTGAAGGTTGTGCGTTAGGCCTGGCAAGCCAGCACGTAAAACTCTACCGCCAATCATTAGTGGACCGGAGTTCCGCTGTGGCGACCCCTAACCAGGAAAAAGCCGAAAGACATAAACAAATGATGAGAATCTGAGTGCCTTATTCACCACGATTTTTACTTCCTCTTTAAGTGCATGCAATGAATGTCTGCATTCCCACACTCAATATAACGATCCTTTGATAATGTGTTACATCAAATATATTTATATTTAATAATGATAGGTGACCTATCAGCTTTGTGATATTTTTGGCATTCAGTATACTGAAGTACACAAATTACATGATGCTTAATTTCCATTAGGAGTCTGTTTATCTCCATTATAAGGTTTTTAATACAGAACATGTTTAGACTATTTCTGCACTGCCATTTCATTACATCAAAAATAAAAAAAAGTCATATATACTTATATATTTGAAAATGGAATGACAGTCTGTAGGGACTTTTATGTCTATTAAAGATTTCTGAAGAACAATTGAGATACTACCTTTTATACACAGGCATGCGCAGTCAGTGACACTGTTGCATTATACTTTTCCATTAGTGAAGATTGCATGGCTTCTGGTGAATGTAACACATCAAATACACATTTGCACTGAGTTTTTTATTACATCCAAAGTAAAGGTTTTATATCTATCTATATATATATATATATATATATATATATATATATATATATATATATATATATATATATATATATATATATAGATATATGGTTCTACCTGACTTCGTCGACAGCGCAGAAGACCGACAACGGAATCCGGAGCTCCAGAAGATCGACAATGAAGAAGACCGACGCGAATCGCGAGTGCCAGAACATCGACAATGCAGAAGACCGACACGACGGATGACAACACCAACGCCGAGGATGCCGACATGGGAAAAGGCTGTGTGAGTATGCGGTAGTGACGGACGTTAGGGTGAGCCAGGTAAGTGTGGAGATTGACGGTCTGTGGGGATAGGGGTGGGTTAAGTGAGTTAGGGTTAGGGAGCGATAGGGGTGGGTTAAGTGAGTTAGGGTTAGGGAGCGATAGGGGTGGGTTAAGTGAGTTAGGGTTAGGGAGCGATAGGGGTGGGTTAAGTGAGTTAGGGTTAGGGGCGATAGGCGGGTTAAGTGAGTTAGGGTTAGGGAGCGGGTAGGTAAGTGTGCGATAGTGACGGACCTTAGGGTTAGGGTAAGGTTTAGTGTGGGCTTGTAAGGATTTTGGTGTGCTTGTGTTGTGTGTGTGGTTTGTGGAATGGGGATGTGTTTTGTTTTTAATTGTTGTTATTGTGGTGTGTGCAGTGTATGGGGTTTCGTGTTTGTGTACCGTCAGTTATTTCGTTGTCGGTTATGTGTGGTTTCGTGTTTATGGACTGTCGAATATGTGGTGTCGGTGATGTCGTTGTCGGTGTTGTGTGGTTTCGACTATGTCAGGTAGAACCATATATATATATATTTATACATATATATATATATATATATATATATATATATATATATATATATATATATATATATATGTATTTCTCAACAAAAAAAATGATAATTCTTTTGTCACTTGAAACATCTCAACATTTCATAACCAAAATCTTTGAAATGATGCTGACAATATCATGTGATAAAATTACATGGATGCACAGAAATCTTTAAAGTAAGAATGACAGTCTTAAATATTTTTTCTTGCACATCCAAATATAACCCATTGAATGTTTTACTCTCCATGTCAAATGGCACATATCATTTTATGCATAAATGCACAATAAATAGTTTCACAGGACTATAACAGTTTTAGTCTAATTTGTTGCCTCGTATTTGGTTTGCATTAGGATTTAGGAGTCTGTATATATGTTCTTGCAGGGTATGAAGTGCAACAAATGTCCAGAATATGTGTGTGTTTGGACTGTCAATGTAACTGAAGCAAAAATTGCAAAATATTGCTCCATAAAAGTCAACTATTTATCAATGAAAACATGTCATAACTAAATTTCTGAGAAATTACCAAATTAAACAAAAAGCCAAATTTAAATACATAAGAGTAGAATGACAGTTTAAGTGCAAGTATTGTCCATGTATCCAAGAATAATAATCTGGGATATGGCCGACCAAGTTTGCAGATGACTGCAAGCTGGGTGCTGTCATCAATTTCCCCTAGTGATGTGAACATCCTCCAAGAGGGTCTCATCCACACAAATAACTCATGCCAGAAACATGGCTTCAAACTAAATGTCCAAAAACGCATCATTATCCCTTTTGGGGAGAATGACATCCCCACAAATTATCACATTGATAATAAGGTCCTAAGCACGCAATCAGTAGTTAGGGACTTGGGCACCCAGGTTGATAGCAAGCTGACTTTTGACCACCATATTGCCTCCATTGTATGGAAAGCTTTCTACATGGCCCACCTCCTTAGTAAGGGTATCTCATCCAAGTACAAGGTGGTCAAAACATTCCTTTATTCTTCCCTTATAAGACAGATTATTGAATACAATGCCTCTTTCAGCATGTACCTCACAAAGCACATGCAGTAGCTGGAAAAGCCACAGAGATTCCTCACCCGGAGAATCCATGCCCTCAAACATCTACCCTACACAGATAGGCTAAAATCCCTATCTCTGTACTCAGTCTAATACAGACTCCTCAGAGGTGACCTCTGTCTGGCATACAAAGCAATCTCAGACCCTGCCTGATAGCACTGCTGCATATCCGCAAGTCAAGTTTCAGTAGAGTAACCAGCACGCAAGATATCAACCTTGTCAGTGACATCAATAGGACTTGTTGGCGGGACAGATTTGTGTCCCAGAAATTCCCTCTTTTGTGGAATAGACTCCCTCTCCATGTAAAGCAGAGTACCTCATTAAACCTTTTTCAGCGCAACCTGTATAACTGCATGGGGAACAAAAAATACACCCCCTGGGATTCCACTTTTGTCCCTGCTGGACAGTAGCATAGGGTGCTGACTTGTTGGAACATGGACTAAATTCTTAGCTAGGCTTGTAAGGACCTCATGTTGTACTATGTTTGATTTATATTAGAAATGGTATAATGACTTTTTTACAAGGTGAAAAATGCAGCATATGTCCAAAATATGTCTAAGTTCTGTTACATCAAGAATAAAATTTCTATATATTTATTCAGAAAATTATGCTTTTTTTATAAGTATGCCATGATCAAAAATCTCTGTACAGACTATGACAATGTGCTGTAGTCAGAGAAAGAAAGGACTAAGCTGCATTTTAATCCTTATGGGTACAATTAAACTCTTAAATACAATTTATTTCTGATTTCTTAAGCATAACTCTCCAAATAGTTTACTAAAATCTCTCAAAGGGGTAAAAAATATATGGTTTTATAGATATTCAGACATTTGACAGTAGTAGTCTAATATGATACTTTATATTTGGTTTTCTTAAATCATGGCAATTTGGCTTTTGTTCAGAATGAAGCATTCAGCATACTACTTTTATATTTATATTGAGGCACCATTGTATCACAAGGAAAAAGTGTATGTTTATTGTACATCTCCTGAATAGGCAAGTATTCTGTTACTGGATTTATATTTACCAAATCTCCAGTTTAGACTCATAACAACTAACCAGATTGCATTTAAATAAAATTGTGCACTTGTAACTGGAATCTTTAATTAAATGCATTTTGTAGCTAAGAATTATTACATATTTTTTTGAGAAATTTGCTTGAAATCTTAAAAATATCAGAAGGTTTTATGTATATTTTCTTATATTGCTATTACAAAAGGTTATCAGCATACCGTCATTGCCATTTGGTAACCATTTTCTATTCTTTTTTTTTTTTTTGTCAGCTTACAACAGGGATATACATGTAGTATTTTCTAGCTAGCACATTCATTATATATCTGACTCAAACAATAAGTGTATTTTAAAGAAATCAAAACTAAAACCAACACCTAATTCTTCTAAAAAAGTGAATTTCTGATCATTTTAACTATAACAAAAACATGCATGCCATCATTCATGTACACCTTTCACATTTTCGTGTGTTGTCACTATTAATTCTACAAGCCTGTGCAATGTGCAGTATAAGGCTAATTGGCAAGGTATATTGTTCTAAACATTTTGCAATATTCAGTACTGTATAAGATTGAGTATTTAGGTGCCTTGTCCTGAAGATTTTGCAGAAATTTTGGAAGCAATCTAGAAATTTGTAAGTAGTCTCGGATTAAGTTATAATGGCCAACAGACATAGTAAGAAACTACAGCATTTACAGAACTGTCATTTAAAAAAATGTGCAAATAATAATTCTTACAGTAATAAATATACAAATAATCAGAATTTAAATAGTGCTGAAATGACTTCATGTCTAAGAAAGACATCCATTTCCATATAAAATGGGTACTTTTATTATTTTTAATTCTTGCATAATATTACATTATTATTATATTATATTCAGTATGCAACTATTCCTTTATCTTGGAATCAAGGAGCATAAGTTAATGATATTCTGTAGATAGTTGTACCATTACCATTCCCTGAAAATATCAAGATAGTTAGTGAAACCATTTAGTAAATCCAGCCTTTTATACATGCAGAAAATGTCAAAACAGTCAGATGGCTAAGGTCAATCTTCAAAATAATCATGGATTAAGGAGTAAATCTGGCAAAATGTAACAGACTTATGCTTTGACTTTGCTAACCTTTGAAAGCATATTCTCACACTGCCTCTATATTGTTTGCAGTACTACTAACCTTTATTTAGCTGGTGAAGTGTTCCATTGCAGGGATCTGTACTGCATTAACTAACTCTTTCTTGCTGATTATCATGATTCAAAACACTTTGTCTCATTGGTCCAGGTGAAAGCCAGGGTTCTAAGACCATTCTACATTCCTGGATGGTAAATAAATAAATTAACATCAATTCTGCAGTATAACCAACAATGATCTTCTTTTATCACCACTGGAAACATGTATACAGTTTGCAGACAAAAGGAGATTGATCCTGAGGCTTAGTAAACAGCCAATATGACGCAGTGTGCAAGGTGTTACTGGACTCCCTAGATGATACCATGCCTAAGTTCTCTATGATTTTGGACTATTACCTCTAAAGCCCAGAAGCAAAGCTCCAGAAGGTGGGTATTTTTGAAATCTGTGTTTGGTAGGCTGTCTACTCAATGCTTAAAGAAAGAATGCATTTACTAGCCAATTGATTAATTTGCCTTTCTGAAATATACCAGGTAGTGTGAAGTAACTCTGAACTAAGGCCACAGCCTACTTTACTACATTTAATGATGGACAACAGAATTCGCTAAATCTGCACTGTCTTAATAAATTTGCCACTGATATAACTCCATTTATTCCAGTCAAAATTGTTACTATCAGACTTTATCCTCAATGATCAGGGACAAAGTAAAAACATATGTCTGAATTCTGGAACTTTTAAATATTGAAACTATTCAGTTAGAAAGTATTCAGAATAATAACATTTTCTATACTACACATTTTCTTAAGAATAAGATGCATTTAGCTTTATTCTCTGTCCCTGTTTGCTTAGTGTAATCAATTTACTTTGATTAGAAAATATGAAATTTTTGGGAATAACTCCCTTTGAGAGAAAAACATAGAAAGCATAGACATTTGAGAGGTATGCTTGAGGTGTTATTTTTAGCGTGGTTGTTACACTGATAACCTTTTGATGTGGAGATTTGTTTTCATTGACAAGAGTTTTACTCTTACTGATAGCCTGAACAATACTGTGTAACCTGGCCCAAATGAAGGATATGAAAAAGTTGTTCAGTTATAAATGTTCTTTAGTATTGAACAAGTACACCTTATTCCTACTAGGAATAATTTTTGGAACTTTGAAATTCATAGATTTTCGAATGATAAAGGCGAGACAAGCAAGCCAGTAAAAAACAGACCAATGAAAAGGTTGACCAACAGCCGCAAGCAAAGTTCTTAACGTAAGACAGTTTGTTGTAAAAAAACTCCACACGTTTTAGTCACCATTGTAGGGTAACTTCCTCAGAAAAAACATACTTAAATAAATTGCTCTTAAAGATATACTTGGATAGTTCGCATAAATTTAGGTGAAAACTTTAGATGCTCATTCACTATATTAGGTTGTAAATCAGTTCTTATATGTGCAAATTTAAACAATATGCGCAAATTTAAACATTTGATTTTGTACACATCAAATCCATT